>NC_090736.1:3984942-4002442 GCF_036898095.1 Palaemon carinicauda | reverse complement strand
GAGAGAGAGAGAGAGAGAGAGAGAGAGAGAGAGAGAGAGAGAGAGAGAGAGTATATGTATATGCACCCCCCTACTATTTATACAAGTTATTAAGGTAGAGGCCTTTTTATGACCTACATTCTACCCCTGGTCAGAATACCGCCCATTGTCCCGGAGGGGGTCAGAAGGTTCAGAATCCCTTGTCATCATTCTGTGATCTACATCAAAGGATAGACCCAGCCTTTGTTACACCAACACCATGTCGCTATTCCCATTTCTGTCTCCCAATCACCCAAAAGAAACCAACTAGATCCCCCCCCCCTCCCTTCCTCTCTTTCTCCTCCTAATCCAACCTGGGTGACCATACAGCCTTTGATATGATATACCTATATCTATTACATTCTGGAAATGTTGGTAATAACATTCTATTACATTCTGGAAATGTTGGTAGTAACATTCTTTTACATTCTGGAAATGTTGGTAGTAACATTCTTTTACATTCTGGAAATGTTGGTAGTAACATTCTGGAAATGTCGGTAATAACATTCCGGAAATGTTGGTAATAACATTCTATTACATTCTGGAAATGTTGGTAATAACATTCTATTAGAAATGTTGGTAATAACATTCTATTAGAAATATTGGTAATAACATTCTATTCCATTCTTGAAATGTTGGTAATAACATTCTATTACATTCTGAAAATGTTGGTAATAACATTCTATTGCATTCTGAAAATGTTGGGAATAACATTCTATTACATTCTGGAAATGTTGGTAATAACATTCTATTACATTCTGGAAGATGTTGGTAATAACATTCTATTACATTCTGGAAATGTTGGTAATAACATTCTATTAGAAATGTTGGTAATAACATTCTATTAGAAATATTGGTAATAACATTCTATTCCATTCTTGAAATGTTGGTAATAACATTCTATTACATTCTGGAAATGTTGGTAATAACATTCTATTGCATTCTGAAAATGTTGGGAATAACATTCTATTACATTCTGGAAATGTTGGTAATAACATTCTATTACATTCTGGAAGATGTTGGTAATAACATTCTATTACATTCTGGAAATGTTGGTAATAACATTCTATTGCATTCTGAAAAGGTTGGGAATAACATTCTATTACATTCTGGAAATGTTGGTAATAACATTCTATTACATTTTGGAAATGTTGGTAGTAACATTCTGGAAATGTTGGTAGTAACATTCTGGAAATGTTGGTAATAACATTCTGGAAATGTTGGTAATAACATTTTATCACAGTCTGGAAGATGTTGGTAATAACATTCTATTACATTCTGGAAGATGTTGGGAATAACATCTATTACATTCTGGAAGATGTTGGTAATAACATTCTATTACATTCTGGAAATGTTGGTAATAACATTCTATTACATTCTGGAAATGTTGGTAATAACATTCTATTGCATTCTGAAAATGTTGGGAATAACATTCTATTACATTCTGGAAATGTTGGGAATAACATTCTATTACATTCTGGAAATGTTGGTAATAACATTCTATTACATTCTGGAAATGTTGGTAATAACATTCTATTGCATTCTGAAAAATGTTGGTAATAACATTCTATTACATTCTGGAAATGTTGGTAATAACATTCTATTACATTCTGAAAAATGTTGGTAATAACATTCTATTACATTCTGGAAATGTTGGGAATAACATTCTATTACATTCTGGAAATGTTGGTAATAACATTCTATTACATTCTGAAAATGTTGGTAATAACATTCTATTACATTCTGGAAATGTTGGGAATAACATTCTATTACATTCTGGAAATGTTGGGAATAACATTCTATCACATTCTGGAAATGTTGGTAGTAACATTCTGGAAATGTTGGTAATAACATTCTATTACAGTCTGGAAATGTTGGATATATGTATTGTTTTCCTGGTCCGTCCGCCACTTGCTTTATAGGTGTACTTAGTCCAAATACATTCTTTTTTAGGCGTGTGACTTCATTTAAAGTACCATTATTGCTGAAAGGGCGTTATGACAATTGACTTTTGATAATTAATTAGGAATTTGCAATCTATTGTTTTTTTTAACTGGCCTTATATTATTTTCTTGAGACATTACCTTGTAGATATTCCTTCTATGAAATTTCGTATTTATTTCCTCATTTCCTTTCCTCACTGGGATGTTTTTCCCTATTGGAGCCCTTGGGCTTATAGCAGCTTGCTTTTCCAACTAGGGTTGTAGCTTGGCTAGTAATAATAATGATAATAATAATAATAATGATAATAATAGTACACGCTTATTTCGACTCTTTATTATCCTCACTGGGCTATTTTTCCCTATTGGAGCCCATGGGCTTATAGCAGCTTGCTTTTCCAACTATGGCTGTAGCTTATCTAATAATAATAATGATAATAATAATAATAATAATAATAATAATACACGCTTATTTCGACTCTTATTATAATTATTATTATATTGTAAAATGTTATGCCAATGTCAACCTTAAGTACCTCTCTTTATTATAATTATCTGGTCTTCAAATAAAGATAGTTATTCTGGAGCTTATTATTATTATTATTATTATTATTATTATTATTATTATTATTATTATTATTACTTGCTAAGCTAAAAAACCCTAGTTGGAAAAACAGGATGCTATAAGCCCAGGGGCTCCAACAGGGAAAATAGCCCAGTGAGGAAAGGAAACGAGAAAAATTTAAATGTTTTAAGAACAGTAACAACATAGAATAGTATACCCGAGTGTACCCTCAAGCAAGAGAACTCTAACCCAAGACATTTGAAGACCATGGTACAGAGGCTATGGCACTACCCTAAACTAGAGAACAATGGTTTGATTTAGGACTGTTCTGCTAGAGGAGTTGCTTACCGCTGTTCCTGACAGCATCTAGAGTATCAACAGCAACAGTATTATTACTTTCTTTCAGTTTATCAAGGGAATTATCATCTTTGTTATCTGTATTAAAGAAATATTTAATACACTGAAATAAACGATTGGTTTTTACATGATACCGAAAGGAGTTGATATTGCTATTTTGTGAATTATAATAAAAAAAAAAAACAAAAAAAAAAAAAAAACAGCGAGAAAGTAGTATTCCATGTGGTACTGCACAGATAAGATTTCTACTTGAAAAAAAAAAATAATAGTCATTATTGATAAAATTCTGTTCAAAGGAAAATAGCCACACAGAAGAAGACTTACTATCTATAATGAGTTTAGAATATAAATACCGTCAGTGATTTAAACTAGGTCCTTCATCAAAACTAAGAAAAAAAAAACTAGAGGCGCACTCAGTAGAGCGCAGACCTCCGCTGCGGGAGCTTATTTCTTAACCTTTTGCTCGAATTTTACCTTGACCTTAGACCTTAACATGTATTAATTGGCGTGGATTTTCATACACTCAAATATGAACCAAATTTGAAGTCTCTGTGGCAACCATGTCCAAACCTATGGCTTAATATGTGAATTGGACATTTTACTTGACCTTGACCTTTGACATTGACCTTCCAAAGTTCAATCATTTCCAGCTGTTTATATAACAGTTAATCCCTGCAAGGTCAAATACTCTACGATTAAAGTTGTGGCCAGGAAGCTGTTCACAAACGCACACACAAACAAACACACACAAGCAGGGAGTAAAACATAACCTCCTTTCAGCATCGTTGGCGGAGGTAAAAGAGCACAAAACAAACATGTAAATGATTAGACATCAGTAATATCACCATTAATGCTAAATCAGAGTTTCACCAAGAGTAGTCACCAAATCAAACAACAACCGTCAAATTCAAGGCACGGTGACACCATGAAAGTGATATAAATGGAGTAGTTTTCTCTGTACAGGGATTCCAGTAAGCAGTGGGTGATCTCGTGATTATTATTATTATTATTATTATTACTGTTGTTGTTGTTCTTCTTCTTTTTATTATTATTATTATTATTATTATTATTATTATTATTGTTGTTGTTGTTGTTGTTGTTCGTCTTCTTCTTCTTCTTCTTATTATTATTATTATTTATTACCTTTCCAACTACAACCCTAGTTGGAAAAGCAGGATGCTATAAGCCCAAAGCTCATGGTCTCCAACAGGGAAAATAGCCCAGCGAGGAATGGGAATAAGATGAGTAATTAACAATTACAGTCAGATGTTTTAAGAACAGTAACAACATTAAAATAAATATTTCATATATGAAATATGAAAACTTCAACAAAACTAGAGGAAGAGAAATAAGATAGAAGAATGTGCCCGAGTGTACCCTCAAAACAGTCAAGGAAAAGATAAACAGTTTTATGACCTGAGCTGTTATCACGTTTTGTGATGTCCAGAATTTCATGTACGTTTAAAGGTTTAAAGGTCTCGCATGAATGGCAGAGGCAAGGGACAGTGACATTGCCCTATCAAGAGGGACAATACATTTTCATATGATAGCGTGCAAGCCCCCTCTTCACCCAAACTAGGACCAAGGAGGGCTAGGCAATGGCTGCTGATGACTCAGCAGATAGACCCATAGTCTCAAACCTCCAATCTTTAGTTCACAAGGATGGTGAGATTGAAGCTCCCAAAGAAACTACCTAGTTTGAGCGGGACTCGAACCCCATTCTGGCGTTCAACAGTCAGGAACGTTACCACATCGGCCACAGCAACGTGGTTTGTTTATAGTGATGGGATTTGATCAAAAGAAGTAATATATTCATACCTTATTTGGAATTTCGTTTGAAGATATTACATTACAGAAATGGGTTAACGTGGAGCTCTCATTTTTACTTTGTTCACCAAAGGTCAAATAGGCTCAGGCGGTATGGAATTATTATTATTATTATTATTATTATTATTATTATTATTATTAAATACTAAGCTACAACCCTAGTTGGAAAAGCAGGATGCTATAAGCCCAGGGGCCCCAACAGGGAAAATAGCCCAGTGAGGAAAGGAAATAAGGAAAAATAAAATATTTATGAATAGTAACAATATTAAAATAAATATTCCTATTTAAACTATAAAAACTTTAACAAAACAAAAGGAAGAGAAACTAGATAGAAAAGTACAGAGGCTATGGCACTACCCCAGACTAGAGAACAATGGTTTGATTTTGGAGTGTCCTCCTAGAAGAGCTGCTTACCATAGCTAAAGAGTCTCTTCTCTTACATTATATTTGTTGTTGTTGTTATTATTATTATTATTATTATTATTATTATTATTATTATTATTATTATTATTATTATTATTATTATTAGGATATTTGTTTATTACAGGAATAATCAAATATGCTAGAAATGAGTACTGCTTGGAAAACAACTATGAATTTTTCATTGACATTAAAGATATCTCCAAAGAGAGGAAAACTACATTGTAAGTCTAGACATAACTTCTTTATATATGTACCTGTTCAGGAAACTGCTACTATAATTATTATTATTATTATTATTATTATTATTATTATTATTAAACTATTTTGGTATTTTTTAAACAATATAAGTCTGTAGGCATTGAGGCAAAACGGTAAATAATTTCAGTATGAGACTTTCCAGAGGCGGGGTTATAATACACCCACTAAAATGGTTGAGGGAACGAGTCATAATAAACTAAAAAGGAAGGAAAAAAGGCATATATACGCATGTGTGTATATACGAGCGCACACGTACGTATATGGAAGAATGCGCATGCCTGTGTGGAGAGAGAGAGAGAGAGAGAGAGAGAGAGATAAAGAGATGGGTCAACTGTAAAATTAGCTAATCCCAACCAATTCGATAATATGTAATTGTTGCTTTTAAATCATTCGTGATTTTATTTCAGTTGTAAACAACGAACGATTTAAAAACAATAATAAGCAATATGTAAAAGCTTTTAAATCATTCGTTATTTTATTTCAGTTGAAAACAACGAACGATTTAAAAGCAATTCAAAGCAATGTGTAAAAGCTTTTAAATCATTCGTGATTTTATTTCAGTTGAAAACAACGAACGATTTAAAAGCAACAAGCAATGTGTAAGATAAGCTACAGCTCAAGACCACAGGAATCTCGAATTCCCTTTTCAAACTAAACAAAAGTAAATAGTTTCATTGTAAACCTTTTTTTCCCCTTAACTTGTTACTCTGAGCCTCTTTTACATCTCTTACCAACGAACAAATTCCCTTGTTACTCTGAGCATCTCTTACCAACGAACAAATTCCCTTGTTACTCTGAGCATCTTTGACATCTCTTACCAACGAGCAAATTCCCTTGTTACTCTGAGCATCTTTGACATCTCTTACCAACGAGCAAATTCCCTTGTTACTCTGAGCCTCTTTGACATCTCTTACCAACGAGCAAATTCCCTTGTTACTCTGAGCCTCTTTGACATCTCTTACCAACGAGCAAATTCCCTTGTTACTCTGGGCCTCTTTGACATCTCTTACCAACGAGCAAATTCCCTTGTTACTCTGGGCCTCTTTGACATCTCTTACCAACGAGCAAATTCCCTTGTTACTCTGGGCCTCTTTGACATCTCTTACCAACGAGCAAATTCCCTTGTTACTCTGGGCCTCTTTGACATCTCTTACCAACGAACAAATTCCCTTGTTACTCTGGGCCTCTTTGACATCTCTTACCAACGAGCAAATTCCCTTGTTACTCTGAGCCTCTTTGACATCTCTTACCAACGAGCAAATTCCCTTGTTACTCTGAGCCTCTTTGACATCTCTTACCAACGAGCAAATTCCCTTGTTACTCTGAGCCTCTTTGACATCTCTTACCAACGAGCAAATTCCCTTGTTACTCTGAGCCTCTTTGACATCTCTTACCAACGAGCAAATTCCCTTGTTACTCTGAGCCTCTTTGACATCTCTTACCAACGAGCAAATTCCCTTGTTACTCTGAGCCTCTTTGACATCTCTTACCAACGAGCAAATTCCCTTGTTACTCTGAGCCTCTTTGACATCTCTTACCAACGAACAAATTCCCTTGTTACTCTGAGCCTCTTTGACATCTCTTACCAACGAACAAATTCCCTTGTTACTCTGGGCCTCTTTGACATCTCTTACCAACGAGCAAATTCCCTTGTTACTCTGGGCCTCTTTGACATCTCTTACCAACGAGCAAATTCCCTTGTTACTCTGGGCCTCTTTGACATCTCTTACCAACGAGCAAATTCCCTTGTTACTCTGGGCCTCTTTGACATCTCTTACCAACGAGCAAATTCCCTTGTTACTCTGGGCCTCTTTGACATCTCTTACCAACGAGCAAATTCCCTTGTTACTCTGGGCCTCTTTGACATCTCTTACCAACGAGCAAATTCCCTTGTTACTCTGGGCCTCTTTGACATCTCTTACCAACGAACAAATTCCCTTGTTACTCTGGGCCTCTTTGACATCTCTTACCAACGAACAAATTCCCTTGTTACTCTGGGCCTCTTTGACATCTCTTACCAACGAACAAATTCCCTTATTACTCTGAGCATCTCTTACCAACGAACAAATTCCCTTGTTACTCTGGGCCTCTTTTACATCTCTTACCAACGAACAAATTCCCTTGTTACTCTGAGCCTCTTTTACATCTCTTACCAACGAACAAATTCCCTTGTTACTCTGAGCCTCTTTTACATCTCTTACCAACGAGCAAATTCCCTTGTTACTCTGAGCCTCTTTTACATCTCTTACCAACGAGCAAATTCCTTTGTTACTCTGAGCCTCTTTGACATCTCTTACCAACGAACAAATTCCCTTGTTACTCTGAGCCTCTTTGACATCTCTTACCAACGAACAAATTCCCTTGTTACTCTGAGCCTCTTTTACATCTCTTACCAACGAACAAATTCCCAAGTCCCAAATGGGAAACTGGCACAGTTTCGCTCGGCGCCAGAAATCGTTTTTCCGTATCTTTCTCAACCAATACGGACTGACGCCTTGTTGCTGCTGATGCTCGCCTGCTTTCGGATGCTGGCGTTACTGCAACCCACTTCTTCTTATTCTTCTTCTTCTTAGCCATCTTCTTCTTATTATTCTTCTTCTTATTATTATTATTCTTGTTATTATTCTTCTTATCCTTCTTCTTCTCCATCTACTTTTTCTTCTTATCCTTCTTCATCATCATCATCTTTTTCTTTTTCTTTTTCATCATCATCATCTTTTTCTTCTTCTTCATCATCATCATCGTTTTCTTTTTCTTCATCATTATCTTTTTCTTTTTCTTCTTCATCATCATCATCTTTTTCTTCTTCATCATCTTCTTTTTCTTCTTCTCCTTCATCATCATCATCTTCTTTTTCTTCTTCTTCATCATCATCAACTTCGTTTTCTTTTTCTTCTTCATCATCATCTTCTTTTTCTTCTTTTTCTTCTTCATCATCATCTTCTTTTTCATCATCATCATCATCATCATCTTCTTCCTTTTCTTCTTCATCATCATCTTCTTGTTCTTCTTTTTCTTCTTCATCATCACCATCTTCTTCTCTTCCTCCTCCATATTCTTATTCTTCTACTTCAGATCCCCCCCTCATTTTTTTTTTTTTTTTTTTTTTTTTTTTTTTTTTTTACTTCTGTTCAAGGGAGGATCGAAGTCAATTTCCTCAGTGCTAATCTCTCTAAACCAGCGAAGGAATACCACAACTGAATTTCTTTTTATGATGAAGATGATGTTGAAGGAAAAGACTTCTCTCCGCGATTCAGTCTTTTGTGACACTCGTAGCCAAACCCCCTCCCCCCCCCCCCAAACCCCCACCCACCTTTCTTCCTCTCCATCTCTCTCTGTGTCTCTTATCTCTTTCCATAACTCACTTTTTTTTTATTCAGGTTCTGTAGCCATTCCTTTTATTTTCCTGCCATCTGTAACTGAGAAAACCCACTTTGTATTCTTTTATATTCTCCTCTTCGCTCACTAATCATAAAGTATTTCACCCTTTCCTATTTTAAAGGTTTAAAAGGTCGCTCATGAATGGCAGAGGCAAGGGACAGTGACATTGCCCTAGCAAGCAGGACAATGCCCTAGAGACTGACCATATATATTATATGATCAGCGCCCAAGCCCCCTCTCCATCCAAGCTAAGACCAAGGAGGGCCAGGCAATGGCTGCCAATGACTCAGCAGTTAGACTTGTAGGCTCCCCCAAACCCCAGCTCTCAAGGATGGTAAGGTTGCAGAAGCTAAAGACACTAACGAGTCTGAGCGGGACTCGAACCACCGCCTGGGAAACACCAGGCAGAGACGTTACTAATCAGGCCACAACAACCTATAGTCAATCTTTTTTAGAGAGGCAGATTTGCACTGACTCGCAGCGGTGCCCTTTTAGCTCGGAAAAGTTTCCTGATCGCTGATTGGTTGGACAAGATAATCCGAACCAATCAGCGATCAGGAAACTTTTCCGAGCTAAAAGGGCACCGCTGCGAGTCGGGGCAAATCTGCCTCTCTAAAAAAAAATTGACTATAGTTTCTGTTCATGTTGTTTGCTTATTTGTTTATGTTGTCTGTGTTCTTCTATATATTGTTATAATGTGGACTATATCTGTAATTGTAAACAAATAACTTTGTGGGCATTTTGTAATACGTTATCTATATTTGGTAAAACTTTATAGCTGTGGTCATTAAATTATTTATCTATCTATCTATCTATCTATTTCCATAAGGGACACCTGCCCCTCTACCTAACCTACCTACGGCCAGAAGGACTCCCCTCTACCTAACCTACCTACGTCCAGAAGGACTCCCCTCTACCTAACCTACCCACGGCCAGAAGGACTCCCCTCTACCTAACCTACCTACGGCCAGAAGGACTCCCCTCTACCTAACCTACCCACGGCCAGAAGGACTCCCCTCTACCTAACCTACCCCGCCACGGCCAGGACTCCCCTCTACCTAACCTACCTACGGCCAGAAGGACTCCCCTCTACCTAACCTACCTACGGCCAGAAGGACTCCCCTCTACCTAACCTACCCACGGCCAGAAGGACTCCCCTCTACCTAACCTACCTACGGCCAGAAGGACTCCCCTCTACCTAACCTACCTACGGCCAGAAGGACTCCCCTCTACCTAACCTACCTACGGCCAGAAGGACTCCCCTCTACCTAACCTACCTACGGCCAGAAGGACTCCCCTCTACCTAACCTACCTACGGCCAGAAGGACTCCCCTCTACCTAACCTACCCCGCCACGGCCAGGACTCCCCTCTACCTAACCTACCTACGGCCAGAAGGACTCCCCTCTACCTAACCTACCTACGGCCAGAAGGACTCCCCTCTACCTAACCTACCTACGGCCAGAAGGACTCCCCTCTACCTAACCTACCTACGGCCAGAAGGACTCCCCTCTACCTAACCTACCCCGCCACGGCCAGGACTCCCCTCTACCTAACCTACCCACGGCCAGAAGGACTCCCCTCTACCTAACCTACCCACGGCCAGAAGGACCCCCCTCTACCTAACCTACCCACGGCCAGAAGGACTCCCCTCTACCTAACCTACCTACGGCCAGAAGGACTCCCCTCTACCTAACCTACCTACGGCCAGAAGGACTCCCCTCTACCTAACCTACCCCGCCACGGCCAGGACTCCCCTCTACCTAACCTACCTACGGCCAGAAGGACTCCCCTCTACCTAACCTACCTACGGCCAGAAGGACTCCCCTCTACCTAACCTACCCACGGCCAGAAGGACTCCCCTCTACCTAACCTACCTACGGCCAGAAGGACTCCCCTCTACCTAACCTACCCACGGCCAGAAGGACTCCCCTCTACCTAACCTACCCACGGCCAGAAGGACTCCCCTCTACCTAACCTACCCACGGCCAGAAGGACTCCCCTCTACCTAACCTACCCACGGCCAGAAGGACTCCCCTCTACCTAACCTACCCACGGCCAGAAGGACTCCCCTCTACCTAACCTACCCACGGCCAGAAGGACTCCCCTCTACCTAACCTACCCACGGCCAGAAGGACTCCCCTCTACCTAACCTACCCACGGCCAGAAGGACTCCCCTCTACCTAACCTACCCACGGCCAGAAGGACTCCCCTCTACCTAACCTACCCACGGCCAGAAGGACTCCCCTCTACCTAACCTACCCACGGCCAGAAGGACTCCCCTCTACCTAACCTACCCACGGCCAGAAGGACTCCCCTCTACCTAACCTACCCACGGCCAGAAGGACTCCCCTCTACCTAACCTACCCACGGCCAGAAGGACTCCCCTCTACCTAACCTACCCACGGCCAGAAGGACTCCCCTCTACCTAACCTACCCACGGCCAGAAGGACTCCCCTCTACCTAACCTACCCACGGCCAGAAGGACTCCCCTCTACCTAACCTACCCACGGCCAGAAGGACTCCCCTCTACCTAACCTACCCACGGCCAGAAGGACTCCCCTCTACCTAACCTACCCACGGCCAGAAGGACTCCCCTCTACCTAACCTACCCACGGCCAGAAGGACTCCCCTCTACCTAACCTACCCACGGCCAGAAGGACTCCCCTCTACCTAACCTACCCACGGCCAGAAGGACTCCCCTCTACCTAACCTACCCACGGCCAGAAGGACTCCCCTCTACCTAACCTACCCACGGCCAGAAGGACTCCCCTCTACCTAACCTACCCACGGCCAGAAGGACTCCCCTCTACCTAACCTACCCCGCCACGGCCAGGACTCCCCTCTACCTAACCTACCTACGGCCAGAAGGACTCCCCTCTACCTAACCTACCTACGGCCAGAAGGACTCCCCTCTACCTAACCTACCTACGGCCAGAAGGACTCCCCTCTACCTAACCTACCCACGGCCAGAAGGACTCCCCTCTACCTAACCTACCTACGGCCAGAAGGACTCCCCTCTACCTAACCTACCCACGGCCAGAAGGACTCCCCTCTACCTAACCTACCTACGGCCAGAAGGACTCCCCTCTACCTAACCTACCTACGGCCAGAAGGACTCCCCTCTACCTAACCTACCCCGCCACGGCCAGGACTCCCCTCTACCTAACCTACCCACGGCCAGAAGGACTCCCCTCTACCTAACCTACCCACGGCCAGAAGGACTCCCCTCTACCTAACCTACCCCGCCACGGCCAGAAGGACTCCCCTCTACCTAGCCTACCCACGGCCAGAAGGACTCCCCTCTACCTAGCCTACCCACGGCCAGAAGGACTCCCCTCTACCTAGCCTACCCACGGCCAGAAGGACTCCCCTCTACCTAGCCTACCCACGGCCAGAAGGACCCCCCTCTACCTAGCCTACCCACGGCCAGAAGGACTCCCCTCTACCTAGCCTACCCACGGCCAGAAGGACCCCCCTCTACCTAGCCTACCCACGGCCAGAAGGACTCCCCTCCACCTAGCCTACCCACGGCCAGAAGGACCCCCCTCTACCTAGCCTACCCACGGCCAGAAGGACTCCCCTCCACCTAGCCTACCCACGGCCAGAAGGACCCCCCTCTACCTAGCCTACCCACGGCCAGAAGGACTCCCCTCCACCTAGCCTACCCACGGCCAGAAGGACCCCCCTCTACCTAGCCTACCCACGGCCAGAAGGACTCCCCTCCACCTAGCCTACCCACGGCCAGAAGGACCCCCCTCTACCTAGCCTACCCACGGCCAGAAGGACTCCCCTCCACCTAGCCTACCCACGGCCAGAAGGACCCCCCTCTACCTAGCCTACCCACGGCCAGAAGGACTCCCCTCCACCTAGCCTACCCACGGCCAGAAGGACCCCCCTCTACCTAGCCTACCCACGGCCAGAAGGACTCCCCTCCACCTAGCCTACCCACGGCCAGAAGGACCCCCCTCTACCTAGCCTACCCACGGCCAGAAGGACTCCCCTCCACCTAGCCTACCCACGGCCAGAAGGACCCCCCTCTACCTAACCTACCCACGGCCAGAAGGACTCCCCTCTACCTAGCCTACCCACGGCCAGAAGGACCCCCCTCTACCTAACCTACCCACGGCCAGAAGGACTCCCCTCTACCTAACCTACCCACGGCCAGAAGGACCCCCCTCTACCTAACCTACCCACGGCCAGAAGGACTCCCCTCTACCTAACCTACCCACGGCCAGAAGGACCCCCCTCTACCTAACCTACCCACGGCCAGAAGGACTCCCCTCTACCTAACCTACCCACGGCCAGAAGGACCCCCCTCTACCTAACCTACCCACGGCCAGAAGGACTCCCCTCTACCTAACCTACCCACGGCCAGAAGGACCCCCCTCTACCTAACCTACCCCGCCACGGCCAGGACTCCCCTCTACCTAACCTACCCACGGCCAGAAGGACTCCCCTCTACCTAACCTACCCCGCCACGGCCAGAAGGACTCCCCTCTACCTAACCTACCTACGGCCAGAAGGACTCCCCTCTACCTAACCTACCTACGGCCAGAAGGACTCCCCTCTACCCAAGGCTTGGCCTTGCCTCTACCTACGGCCAGAAGGACTCCCCTCTACCTAACCTACCCCGCCACGGCCAAGACTCCCCTCCTTCGACTCTACGGCTTGAAAAAGCCCCCAAGGCAGTAGAGGTATCCTCAAACTTCTTCGGGGGAGCGACAGGAACCTCCGTAATCCTTTTCTCGCTTTGAAAGGATATCGGTTAAGTTGATTGACTGCTGAACCTCCTCTTCGTTATGGATCGACTGTGGATGTCGAGTTGCCAGCGAGTTGAAGTCGAAGGCTTACACGGGAAAGTTTCTCTTGAGTTTTATCTTCCGCTTTACTAAGAATTGATTCATTTGTGTGGTATATTACGTGTGGGGAAGCTTGGCTCTTATGTATACATACACACACACACATACACTCACACACATATATATATATATATATATATATATAATATATATATATATATATATATATATATATATATATAAATATATGTATATATATATGTGCGTGTGTATATATAAATATATATATATATATATATATATATATATATATATATATATATATATATATATATATATATATAATTATATGTATATATATATGTGCGTGTGTATATATAAATATATATATATATATATATATATATATATATATATATATATATATATATATATATATATATATATGTATATATATATATATATATATAATATATATATATATATATATATATATATATATATATATGTAATGACAAACTTTGCACATTTAGTTGTGTTTTTCGTGTTCAAATAAGCCATATATTTTAATACCTTAATGTCTGGATTCTCTTACCGACCTCGGGATCAGAGCCCCAAGGCGAAACCGTTCAAAGACAATAGCTTCTGACCAGCCAGGATTCGAACCCTGGTATAGGAAACTTGTAAGTAGGATTAATAGAGTACTCTATTAATCCTGCTTGTAACAACAGTGACATACCACTTAGCCACGAAAAACTTTACAAATTTGCAAAATTTATCATATATAATCATGATTTGAATTCATTATATCTAAATGATAATTAATTAACTATAGTCCATTTTTTTAGCGAGTCATATTTGCACCGACTCGCAGCGGTGCCCTTTTAGCTCGGAAAAGTTTCCTGGTCGCTGATTGGTTAGAGTTATCTTGTCCAACCAATAAGCGATCAGGAAACTTTTCCGAGCTAAAAGGGCACCGTGCGAGTCGGTGCAAATATGACTCGCTAAAAGAAATGGACTATAGATAAAGTCAAAGGCAACTATCAACTTCCTTGGCGCTCACACTCTCATTTCAACCAGATATCTTGAAACTCAAGATTTTGGTTGCAATTTAAAGGTTAAAAGACCATTCATAAATGTCAGAGGCTAGGGACAGTGACATTGTCTTATCAAGCAGGACAATGCTCAGAGGTACCATATATACATATGATCAGCGGCCAAGGTTGGACTAAGGAGGGCCAGGATATGGCTACTGATGACTCAGCAGGTTGACCTATATGCTCCCCCAAACCACCATCTTTAGCTCACAAGGATAGTGAGGTTGCAGTGACAAAAGAAACTAACGAGTTTGAGCGGGCCTCGAACCCCAGTTTTGCGTTCACTAGTCAGGGACGTTAACATCGGCTACTGTCATTGCAGTGTTCATTAAAGATGGACGAAAAGTAGATCAATTTCATAGGCCAACCCATATTCTGTTTTAGTAATATATCAAGAATTCAAGGATTCTTTCATCAGATACAAAATCTGTATCAAAGTAAAAACCCTAATTATTATTATTATTATTATTATTATTACTATCCAAGCTACAACCCTAGTTGGAAAAGCAAGATGCTATAAGCCCAGGGGCTCCAACAGGGAAAAATAGCCCAGTGAGGAAAGGAAATAAGGAAATAAATAAATGAAGAGAACAAATTAACAATAAATCATTCTAAAATAAGAAACAACGTCAAAACAGACATGTCATATAATAAACTATCAACAACATCAAAAACAAATATGTCATAAATAAACTATAAAAAGACTATGTCCGCCTGGTCAACAAAAAAAAATAAAAAAAATAAAAAAAAAATTGATAAATTCCTTTACAAATTTTATCAAATAGGAAATATCAATGAATCGTATAATTTTCTTTATGCATTTGGAGTCTAGAATGGATCTCTGTTATCATAAGGCTCGTGTCAAACTTCTTCCACAGGCGTAGGTTTCGGGCCTGAGCCCCGACCGAGATTTGCAGCCAATCGTATACCGGACGGTACGTGGCGCCACAAACCAGACGTACCAACACCCCCGGTTTTACCTAGCAAGCCCTAAAGTTTGACGTATTTAGTAGCCAACTATCATTAAATCCTCTTACGGGAGAAAACGGGAGTCATTAAATCCTCTTACGGGAGAAAACGGGAGTCATTAAATCCTCTTACGGGAGAAAACGGGAGTCATTAAATCCTCTTACGGGAGAAAACGGGAGCAAGATACGGGAATGTGTGATCCCGGAACTAGTTGATCCCAAGTCCTGGATAACTGCAGCTTCTGCAATTATTTTTATATTGTTTTACATTTGAGTGGTTGGCCAGGGCACCAGCCATCCGTTGAGATACTACCGCTAGAGAGTTATGGGGTCCTTTGACTGGCCAGACAGTACTACATTGGATCCTTCTCTCTAGTTACCGTTCACTTCCCCTTTGCCTACACTTACACCGAATAGTCTGGCCTATTCTTTTCAGATTCTCCTGTTCTCGTACACCTGACAACACTGAGATTAAAAAACTATTCTTCATAGTAGTATAGTAGAGAGAGAGAGAGAGGAGAGAGAGAGAGAGAGAGAGAGGAGAGAGAGACAGAGGAGAGGAGAGAGAGAGAGAGAGAGAGAGAGAGAGAATTTACTCCGTGGGGATTATGAGAAGTGGATTTTAAATATTTCTTTGTTGATGATATTGCTGAGTGGTGAACATTTCTCTGATTAGGTTGTGAACAGTGAAACAATGAAACAGTGTTTCATTGTTCAGAAGGAATGAACATTTTACTGGAAAGTAATATAGCCTTCTTACAGAGATAACTAGAGGGACACTCGGTAGAGCGCAGACCTCCACCGCGGCAGCATATTTCTCGACCTTTTGGTCGACCTTGACCTTGACTTTTGACCTTGACATGTACTAATTGGCGTGGATTTTTTATACACACAAATAAGAACCAAGTTTGAAGTCTCTGTGACAACGATATCCAAACTTATGGCTGATTACGTGAATTGGACATTTTGCTTGACCGTGACCCTTGACCTTTGACATTGACGTTCTAAAATTTAACAATTTACTGCTTTCTACATGTAAATTAATCCCTGCAAGTTTCATTACTCTACGATTAAAATTATGGGCAGGAATCTGTTCACAAACAAACGCACACACACACATACACAAACGGGTGGTAAACCATAACCTTAAAATTATGGGCAGGAATCTGTTCACAAACAAACGCACACACACACATACACAAACGGGTGGTAAACCATAACCTTAAAATTATGGGCAGGAATCTGTTCACAAACAAACGCACACACACACATACACAAACGGGTGGTAAACCATAACCTTAAAATTATGGGCAGGAATCTGTTCACAAACAAACGCACACACACACATACACAAACGGGTGGTAAACCATAACCTTAAAATTATGGGCAGGAATCTGTTCACAAACAAACGCACACACACACATACACAAACGGGTGGTAAACCATAACCTTAAAATTATGGGCAGGAATCTGTTCACAAACAAACGCACACACACACATACACAAACGGGTGGTAAACCATAACCTTAAAATTATGGGCAGGAATCTGTTCACAAACAAACGCACACACACACATACACAAACGGGTGGTAAACCATAACCTTAAAATTATGGGCAGGAATCTGTTCACAAACAAACGCACACACACACATACACAAACGGGTGGTAAAACATAACCTTAAAATTATGGGCAGGAATCTGTTCACAAACAAACGCACACACACACATACACAAACGGGTGGTAAAACATAACCTTAAAATTATGGGCAGGAATCTGTTCACAAACAAACGCACACACACACATACACAAACGGGTGGTAAAACATAACCTTAAAATTGTGGGCAGGAATCTGTACACAAACAAAC
>NC_090736.1:3974258-3984442 GCF_036898095.1 Palaemon carinicauda | reverse complement strand
ACAGTCCATTTCTTTTAGCGAGTCATATTTGCACAGACTCGCAGCGGTGCCCTTTTAGCTCGGAAAAGTTTCCTGATCGCTGATTGGTTGGACAAGATAATTCTAACCAATCAGCGACCAGGAAACTTTTCCGAGCTAAAAGGGCACCGTTGCGAGTCGGTACAAACATGACTCGCTAAAAGAAATGGACTATAGTTCAAGGTTTTTTTTTTTTTTCCATTTTTTTGTTGATGGTCCTCCATCATACCCAATTCCTCTGCCTAAGCAGCATCCCTCTGTCATTCCATGCCTTCCTCTCCATCTTCTTCTCCTCAACAACTTCTTAGTTTTCTCGTGCTCCGTCCATTCATATGCAGATGAATCTGTTTCTCAAATGTCATCATTTCTTCCTAAGGATGCTTTTGGGAGTTCGTTCTTAATCTCGCTTGCTCTGGAGTGATGTTTTGACATAGCCTGAAGTTCGGGAAAGAAGGCGATGTTAAACATTATTCAGTTACCATAAAAGTCACGCGAACACGCTTATAAGTATATCTTAGAATGGTTAAGATTAAAAAGTACCCGTAAATAATTCTAGTTAAAATCTACGGTAATGGTACGTATGATTTCAAGCTATTTTACAACGTTTACAACGTTAAGTACAACCATTTTCCTTGAAAATAAATCGCATCAAAACTTTGCATTGAATTAATTTTTAAATATTCAACGCTATCAATGCCTGGATGATATTAAACTTGGTATCCAAGGTGTTCAATTTTTCCATAAATAGCGGCACACTTACTCCAATCTGTTGATCAAAACAGCATCAACTAGAGGGGCCACTTAATAGAGCGCAAAACCTCCGTCACAACAGCTTATTTTTCGACCTTTTGCTCGACGTTGACCTTGACCTTTGACCTTAACATTTATTAATTGGCGTGGATTTTTATACACTCGAATAAGAACCAAATTTGAAGTGTCTGTGACAACGATGTCCATACATATGGCTGATTACGTGAATTGGAATTTTTGCTTGTCCATGAACTTGACCTCTGACCTTTAACCTTGACCTTCCAAAATCTAATAATATCCATCTTTTTACTTAACAGTTTATCCCTACAAGTTTCAATACTTTATGATTAAAATTATGGTCAGGAAACTGTTCACAAACAAAAACACACTCACAAACAGGGGAGTAAAACATAACCTCTTTCCAACTTCGTTGGCGGAGGTAAAAAGAGATGTTAACTACCCCAAACTACATAGAAATTACCATGATAATTTATTAACGTTTTAAAAATATAAAAAGAGAAGCGTTAATTCAATACAATATATAAAGGTTAATCTGCGGAAGAGGATGTGGTAACATACCTGACTGTTGAACGCCAGACTAGGGTTCGAGTCCCGCTCAAACTCGTTAGTTTCTTTGGCCACTGCAACCTCATCATCCTTGTGAGCTAAGGATGGGGTTTTGGGGGAGCCTATAGGTCTATCTGCTGAGTCGTCAGCAGTCATTTGTCTGGCCCTCCTTGGTCCTAGCTTGGTTGGAGAGGTGGCTTGGGCGCTGATCATATGTATATATGCTCAGTCTTTAGGGCATTGTCCTGCTTGATAGAGCAATGTCACTGTCACTTGCCTCTGCCAGTCATGAGCGGCCTTTAAACCTTTAAACTGGAGATGGTGCATCAGGCAACCGACCCCCTTAATGTAGGGATAAAAACGGTTTGGAAGAAAAAGACAATTATGTATTTGCTCATGTAAATTAATATACTATATAACTGAAGGTAAAGTGATTATTGCTTAATGAATATTCAAAGTTTTTAAGTGATTAATTGGAGATTTATTAACAAAGCTACCGAAATAATTCAAGCTCTGCGTTAAATGTGTTAGAAAATATCTCCTGATTGGCTGGTTGCAGGAAAAAAAGAAAGTATTATTGAAAATATTAATTTAGGTTCTCATTGCAATTTCATGCCTTTAATATTAATTGAAAAACACTTTGATTACCTTTTTTTTACTTTATTTTTAATTTTTTTTCTTTTTTTTTTTTTTGAGGAGGTCGACAGACTTTGACTGAATAGCCACCTGACACCATTTCATATATTAAAGATGATAGTTTAATCTCTCTCTCTCTCTCTCTCTCTCTCTCTCTCTCTCTCTCTCTCTCTCTCTCTCTCTCTCTCTCTCTCTCTCTCTACATCTTTTTGTCCTTTTGTCTGTCTGGGATGTCAAAAATATTGCATTACACACACACATAAATATATATATATATATATATATATATATATATATATATATATATATATATATATATATATATATATATATATATATATGTGTGTGTGTGTGTGTGTGTGTGTGTGTGTGTATATATATATATATATATATATATATATATATATATATATATATATATATATACACATATATATATATAATTGTTTTGCAAATAAAAATCTCTTAGATGGAAATATATATCATAAATTTCTCAATTATGCTATTTTGTCATAATGACATAAGTTTAATAACAATAATGATAATAATAACAAAAATAATAATAATAAAGATGATAAATAGTCGAAGATTAAGAGCGATGATAATACCGAAAATAATTATATCCAAAGGTCTACATCAACAATCGTGATAATATTAATAATGATATTGATAATAATGTTAGCACCTGTCTAGCCATTTCTCTTGGCAGTAACATTTCATCACCACTGAATAATTCAGTTTGATGGTGTCCCGAATAAACAGGGAATGGTCTGAAGTAAAAGGAATTTCGATACTACAGAGGACGTCATATATTACCTAAACAAGAAGGGGGAATTATATATCTAGATTTTATAATTTATATGTGAAATATCTTTTATAATGTTTTTTAGAATATTTTATTTTAATTCTTCATTACTTTCATATATCGTATATTTTTTTTTTTTCAGATATTTTATTTTGATTGTTCATTACTTGTTCTATCGTTTATTTGTTTCCTTATTTCGTTTCCTCACTGGGCTATTTTTCCCTATTGGAGCACTTGGGCTTATAGCATCTTGCTTTTCCACTAGGTTTGTCGCTTAGCAATTAGTAATAATAATAATAATAATAATAATAATTCTTGATGTTCCCATTCAGATTTTCACACTACGATTTCATCATATATTTGTGTTATTACACAGGATTGGATTTTAAGAAAACAAATATTATTATTATTATTATTATTATTATTATTATTATTATTATTATTATTATTATTACCAGCCAAGCTACAACCCTAGTTGGAAAAGCAAGATGCTATAAGCCCAAGGGCTCCAACAGGGAAAAATAGCCCAGTGAGGAAAGGAAATAAGGAAATAAATAAACGATATGAGAAAAAATATAACTATAAAATATTTTAAAAACAGTAATATCAAAACAGATATTTCATATATAAACTATAAAAAGACTTATGTCAGCCTGTTCAACATAAAAAAAACATTTGCTGCAAGTTTGAACTTTTGAAGTTAAACTTTTGTTGTTAATTATATTTTTTGGACTTTCTGTGACTTTGTAGAGTAGTTCAAACGTGATATTTAGGTAAATATCGATTGGCGAACTAAGAACGTTTCCGGGTGTGG
The DNA here is from genome assembly GCF_036898095.1 of Palaemon carinicauda. Classification (NCBI taxonomy): domain Eukaryota; kingdom Metazoa; phylum Arthropoda; class Malacostraca; order Decapoda; family Palaemonidae; genus Palaemon; species Palaemon carinicauda. The sequence continues at coordinate 3,980,852 of NC_090736.1, read as the reverse complement.
ACTGGCACAGAAACGTCATTAGCAGACGCAAGTGGAAGGACATGTCTGAGACCTTTAGAGGCTAGAAGGCCGCTTATGAATGGCAGGGGCAAGGGACAGTGACAGTTCCTTATCGAGTAGGACAATGCCCTAGAGACTGACCATATTACATATGATCAGCGCACAGGCCCCTCTCCTATAAGCTGGGACCAAGGAAGGCCAGGTAATGGTTGCTGTTGACTCAGCAGATAGACCCTCCATCCTTACCTCGCAAGGATAGCGAGGTTGTAGCGACCAAAGGAACTAAAGAGTTTGAGCGGGACTCGAACCCCAACCTGGCGATCACCAGGCAAGGACGTTACCATCAGGCCACCAGCACAGTAGAGTTTTTAAGTAACAGCTACAAGAAATGGCGTTTTAAGTAACAGCTACAAGAAATGGCGTGTGGTAATGTAAAGCCTTTAGAAACAAACATTGAGGCGTATCTTTTCTCTTCCAATTCCTTTCCTTTCATACAACACAAACTGTTCCAGTTGGCTACAACTAAGCGAGTTCATGTCGTTTGAAAAGTTCCAAGTTAAAAAAAAAAAAAGACAAAAAAAAAAAAAAAGACATCAGACCGTTGCCTTTGTGTTGGCTATTCATTTTGCCATGAATATACGGACAGAAGCTTCGTCAAGGATTCTATTAAACAATGGGCTAACAAACACCAACTCAAAACAACTTGCTGATGTCAGCATTATTTTTTTTTTTTTTTTTTTTTTGGTGAGGTTTACTCCATTTTCCATTGAAGAAAATACAGCCATCTCGGGCTTTATGGCTTCATTCTTACATTTAAAGGATGGATATGCCATCAACCCCACCCCCCTCTCCCTTTCCCTCCCCCTTTCTTTCCCCTCTCCCTTTCCCTTCCCCTCTCCCTTTACCTTTCCCTCTCCCCCTCCCTCTCCCTCACCTCCCCTCCCACTCTCCCTTTCCTTCCCCATCCCCCTACCCGTTCCTCTCTCCCTTCCCCACCCCCTCTCCCTCCTTCCCCTTCCTCCCCTCCCCCTCTCCCCCTTTCCCTCCCCCTCTCCCTCCCTCTCCCTCACCTCCCCTTTTCATCTCCTTCCCCCTCCCCCTACCCGATACACTCTTTCCCCCTCTCCCTTTCTCTCCCCCTCCCCCTCTCCCTCCCCTCCCCCTCTCCCTCCCCTCCCCCTCTCCCTCCCCACTCTCCCTATCCTTCCCTTCTCCCTTTCCTTCCCCTCTCCCTCCCCTCCCCCTCCAGTGAACGAGGAAGAAAGAACGAGAAACAATACCGAAAGTTAGCGCCAGGAAACAAAAGAAAAAAAGGACTCTATTCCATTTTAGCGCGTGCGTCCCGCGCGCGCCCTAGCCGCTTGCCAGGGTCCTAATAAAACCCTTGATTGCAATTGGATGAATGTTTCCTTCTCTGTTTATGACTCGTAAAAGCCGGTGGCGGGACCGAGCAGCCGTAAAGATGTCAGATTTGCATGAAGGGGGGAAAGCTGATTCTTCAATAAGATGAACACCACCCCCTCCCCCCACTCTTCTGTGTCTCCCTTCCCCCGCGTGTCATTTCTCTCTCTCTCTCTCTCTCTCTCTCTCTCTCTCTCTCTCTCTCTCTCTCTCTCTCACTGAGTTTTTTTTCAAGCCCTTCAGTTGTCTGATCCATATTGTTCCATATGTTTCGGTCTTTACACAGGAAATTTTTAATCTTTCTTTTTGCTATAGGGAAGAGCAGTTCTTAAACCCCCCCCCCCCCTCTCTCTCTCTCTCTCTCTCTCTCTCTCTCTCTCTCTCTCTCTCTCTCTCTCTCTCTCTCTCTCTCGTCAAGAAAATGGGCAGTAATTGTGGAATGCGGAGATGCCCTTAACCCAGGAATCCGAATCTTACGCTCGCCATCAAAGAAACTGGAATCGGAGAAACGATTGATCCCACCATTACATAGTGGCCACCAGTTAGAGCACTCCCTGATTATTAAGACCCTAAAGCGGAGTTTACACGGTCGAACGCGGTTCGACAGACAAGTGTTTGAAGTGATGTTCGAACGTGTAAACCGGGTATTCGGTTGTCGAACAGTTTGAAGAAAGTCTGTTCTCGCCTGACTTTTGTGGGCGGGGCTCCATTGTCCACAAACCTTATGCATTAGGGGCTTGACTTCACCTCTTCGAACCGTTTGACAAGCAGGTTCGTTAACCGGGTTCGACGAACTGTTCGATCGTGTTAACCCCGCTTAAAGGGATCGTCCGCTTACCCGGGAGATTCAAACACTGGCGAATACAGAATCATTTGCATAAGGATGATGTAGTCGCTGCTGTACTTATAGGGTTCATACTTTTTATAAGAAGAAGAAGAAGAAGAAGATTGATTGATTTAAAGTTTTCAGGAATGCGATCAGGGTTACCAAAAGGCGGAAAATTAAAACTACAGAGGGATTTCCTTCGTTTAAATGACCGATTTCTGCTTTACTCTTGTCTGGAACGGAAAATATTTCCGCATAGTGATCAAGGTTGAAAAACTATCTTAAACCTAATTTATATTTATATGGTTTTATATCTGTTGATCTGTATTGTATTTTGAACTAAAGCTAACATTAAGTATAAAAATTGTGATTATATTTATTTAATTTGGTGGATGTTTTGTGGTTTTCGGTACTACAGCGTTTAAAGGCCGTCTTCCTTACCAGGCGGAATTCTAGGCACATCCAGTGGCAACACTGAAGGCGATCACTAATACAGGAGTAAGAGAAGCATAAAATGCTGGGCTATGTATCAAAGATGGCTTTATGAGTCGTAAAATTATTCGAAAGGCATGATACATCAGAATGAGAGATAGGTACCGTCGGTGCTCTCATGCGCTGTGGGTCTCTAGATGAGGCCTGGTTCCTGGTTCCTGGTTCCTAACTGCTGACTCTGCAAAATAAGTTTGCGGGCACTCTATCGCATTGTAGATAGGTGCAAAGCTTCTTAGCTTACTCTTATGATTATAATCCAGCTTGTTTCCTGTACCATAAATAAATCAGCGACAAAATACGTTATTACTGTGGTTTTTTTTTTTTTTTTTTTTTTTTTTTTTTTTTTTTTTTTTTTTTTTTTTTTTTTGCTAGACTTGGGTTCGGGACCCGCTCAAGCTCTATAGTTTCTTGTAGTGCTTGCAACCTCACCATCCTTGTGGGCACAGGATGGGGGTATCTACTGAGACATCAGCACCCATTGCCAGGCCTTCCTTGGTCCTAGCATGGGTGGAGGGGTGTTGCTTCTTCTCTCAAGGGGTTAACTACTGCACTGTAATTGTTCAGTGGCTACTTTCCTCTTGGTAAGTGTAGATGAGACTCTGTAGCTATGGTAAGCAGCTCTTCTAGGAGAAGGACACTCCAAAATCAAACCATTGTTCTCTAGACTTGGGTAGTGCTATAGCCTCTGTACCATGGTCTTCCTCTGTCTTGGGTTAGAGTTCTCATGCTTGAAGGTAATCTCGGGCACACTATTCTATCTTATTTCTCTTCCTCTTGTTTTGTTAAAGTTTTTTTTTATAGTTTATATAGGAGATATTTATTTCAGTGTTGTAACTGTTCTTAAAATATTTTATTTTTCCATGTTTCCTTTCCTCACTGGGCTATTTTCTCTGTTGGGGCCCGTGGGCTTATAGCATCCTGCTTTTCTAACTAGGGTTGTAGCTTAGCAAGTAGTAGTAATAATAATAGTAATAATAATAATGATAATAATAATAATAGACTCAGGTTCGAGACCCGCTCGAGCTGATAGTTTCTAGTATCCTTGTGAACAAGGGTTAGGGGTTTTAGGGGAATCTAGAAGTCATCAGCAGCCATTGCCTTCCCCTTCCTGGTCCTAGCATGGGTGGAGAGTTGTGGCTTGGGCGCTGATCATATGTATATAAGGTCAGTCTCTAGGACATTGCCACTCCCCCTTGCCTCCGCCATTCATGAGTAGCCTTTATTAACTCTGGTCACGATTTGTTTACCCTAACGCTTCTGTGAAGAATTATCTTAACTCCTTATTTTTTTTTCTATATTCATTCATCTCGTGCAAGATTGCAATAGACTCTTAGCACATTTTGCTTACGCTAAAACTGCACACTTTCTTTTATTATTGTTATAATTATTATTTCCTAAGCTACAACCCTAGTTGGAAAGGCAGGATGCTATGAGCCTAAGGGCTCCAACAGGGAAAATAGCAGAGTGAGGAAAAGAAATAAGGAAAAAAATAGAAGAGAAGTTTAAGAACAATAATAACATTAAAATAAATCTTTCATATATAAACTATAAAAACTTCAAAATAACGAGAGAAATACAAACAAGATAGAATATCGTGCCAGAGTGTACCCTCAAGCAAGAGAACTCTAACCCAAGACAGTGGAAGGCTATGGTACAGCGGCTATGGCACTACCCAAGACTAGAGAACAATAGTTTGATTTTGGAGTGTCCTTCTCTTAGAAAAGCAGCTTACCATAGCTAAAGAGTCTTTTCTGCCCTTGCCAAGAGGCGAGTAGCCACTGAACAATTACAGTGCAGTAGTTAACCTCTTGAAAGAAGAAGAATTGTGTGGTAATTTCGGTGTTGTCAAGTGTACAAGGAAAGAGGAGAATGTGTAAAGAATAGGCCAGGCTATCCTGTATTTGTCTTGGCAAAGATTAAATGAGCCGTAACCAGAGAAAGGGACTAATGTAGTACTGTCTGGCCAGTCAAAGGACCCAATAATTCTCTAGCGTTAGTATCTCAACGGGTGGTTGGTGCCATGGCCAACCTACTACCTACCTTCATTCTATATTTTTTTCTATTTCACTTTTATTTAGCTCATACATGATGTAGCTACCCTTCTCCGTTTTCTTGTTTGGCTCTTGCATGATTTATTAGAGTTACCCTCCCTTTTTTCTATCCTATCTATCGAGATCCACAAATTCAAGCATAAGTCTACAGGGCTAAATTCCCCTTCGTGCTAAAACAATGTTTCTAGAACAGGGTAATTTCTGGATGATTTAAGAGAGTGAGTGTTGATTCTATATATGCGATTTGAATCCAGATTCTTTTCGATTACATTATGCAAAATACCTACAGTACTAAATTCATCTTCGTGCTAAAACAATGTTTCTAGAACAGGGTAATTTCTGGATGAATTAAGTGAGTGTTGGTGTTAAATACACGATTTGAATCCAGATTCTTTTCGATAAAATTATGCGAAATACCAAACTTTCTCAAAACAACACAAGATTTCCTCTTGCCGCGAAATCAATGCCTGTGTCCCTTGAACTGAGCAGTTCGGGTACCTTGGTTGTGGAGTCATTGCCGGCGGTGGGACCAATGACATTGACTGATGATTGATCTACTGATAAAGTGAATTGGACTCCAATGGACATGACGCGGCGTTATGAATTAAATTATTCATATGCCGGTGCTAATGACAGCGATGGGGATACGAGAGAGCGTCATCAAGGAGTCTCCGCGAGGCTCTCGGAATAATTGGGATGCAGTGCAAATAAAAAAGGATTTTGACATAAGAAAAATCTATTTTTGGGTGAGATAGCCATATTGTCCTGATGGAAGTTCCTCAAAGTCAGCTTTCTACTTGGGATATTTCTGCGAGTGATATGCCAGAGAATTTTACCTGTATTAGGTAGTAGGCTGGCTAAGGCACTAGCCCCCCGTTGAGATACTACCGCCATAGAGTTATGGGGTTCTTTGACTGACCAGATACTTCATTGGATCCTTCTCTCTGGTTACGGTTCACTTTCTCGTTGCCTACACATACACCGAATAGTCTGGCCTATTCTTTATAGATTCTCCTCTGTCCTCATACAACTGACAACACTGAGATTACCAAACAGTTCCTCTTCATCTAAGGGGTTAACTACTCGACTGTAATTGTACAGTGGTTACTTTCCTCTTAGTAAGGATAGAAGAGACTCTTTAACTATGGTAAGCAGCTCTTCTAGGAGAAGGATACTCCAAAATCAAACCCTTGTTCTCTAGTCTTGGTTAGTGCCATAGCCTCTGTATCATGGTCTTCCACTGTCTTGGGTTAGAGTTCTCTTGCTTGAGGGTACGCACACTATTCTATCTTATTTCTAATATTTTCATTTTATTAAAGTTTTTCTAGGTTATATAGGAAATATTTGTTTGGGTGTTGTTGCTGTAATTAAAATATTCTATTGTTCCTTTTTTTCTTTTTCTCACAGGTCTATTTTCCCTGTTGGAGCCCTTGGGCTAATAGCATCCTGCTTTTCCAACTAGGGTTGTAGCTTAGCTAGTAATAATAATAATAATAATAATAATAATAATAATATCCTGCGAGTGATATACCAGAGAATTTTACCTGTAGAAGTATCACGGGGTTACTACATCCGGTGCGAATATCCCGAAAGATATCCTGTATGTAACAGGGACCTGTTTAAAACAACCACGGTTATCCTTCCATGAATAGAGTTAACCTTGGCTGGAAGGATATGGGATAGGATTGGATACATGAGAGAGCCTGGGTAATGCTGGCAATTGAAATGTTTATCTAAGGTAGGGCGCGATGTCTATACATCTGGCAACGCTGGTTTGTAATTCCTTCTTCGGGGCGGCTTACAAATGTGGCCATTATAAATTAT
>NC_090736.1:3946758-3966758 GCF_036898095.1 Palaemon carinicauda | reverse complement strand
ATCAGACAAATCGACCTGATCAAAAGTACGATGTTAATAATTGGCGTCGTAAGTCTAATGGAGGCCACAACAATCGAGGGATGCCCCCAATAAATCATCCACTTCTCTCTCTTTTGTTGTCCAACATTTCATTAGATTTCTTCTTCACTGCCGAAGATTAGTTTGATGAATCACCTACTCTAATCGTGACGTCATCAGCCTCACATTTCTCAAGTCATCTCAGGACGCAAAGGATTTTTATTCCTCTTGGTAAGAATATTACTTTATTTGTGATGGCCGATATGGTAACGCCCCTGACTGGTGAACACCAGACGGGGGTTCGAGTCCAGTTCAAACCAGTTAGTTCCTTTGGTCGTTGCAACCCTACCATCCTTGTGAGCTAAGGAGGGGGGGGGGGGTTGGGGGAAGCCTATAGGTCTATCTACTGAGTCATCAGCAGCCATTGTCTGCCTTCCTTGTGTCCTAGCTTGGGTGGAGTGGGGGCTTGGGCGCTGATCATATGTATATATGGTCAGTCTCTAGAGCACTGTCTTGTTTACTAGGGCAATGTCTCTGTCCTAGGCGTCTGCCATTCATGAGCGGCCTTTAAACCTTTAAATGCTGAAGGAAAAAAAGTAAAAAAGAAACAAATTGACTTACTGTTGGTTTATGGCCCCAACTCAATTTTGGTGAGGAACATTAATTCACCCTTCAGTCATATATATATAATTAAGACTTGATTTCAAAGGGCGATGGTTTTTTTTATTCACGAGCAGCCTTGAAAACCTTTTAAACTCTTGTCTAGGAGCATCTCCAGATTGGAAAGTTAAGCCATACAGCTTCAACATAAAGAAGTTCAGCAAGTAAGGTACGAGCAAGATTCACCCTAGAGACGTAATAGACTTAAGAGTCGAGATTGAACGTAGAGACTTAGAGACTTAGCGAGGTTCACCCTAGAGACTAAGAGACTTTGAGTTGAGATTCACCCTAGAGACATAGAGACTTAGAGTCGAAATTCACCGTAGAGACATAGAGACTTAGAGTCGAGATTCACCCTAGAGACGTAGTGTTTTAGAGTTGAGATTTACCCTAGAGACGTAGAGACCCAGAGTCGAGATTCATCCTAGAGACGTAGAGACTTAATTGAGATTCACCCTAGAGACGTAGAAACTTTATTGAGATTCACCCTAGAGACGTAGAGACTTAAGAGTCGAGATTCACCCTAGAGACGTAGAGACTTAATTGAGATTCACCCTAGAGACGTAGAAACTTTATTGAGATTCACCCTAGAGACGTAGAGACTTAAGAGTCGAGATTCACCCTAGAGACGTAGAGACTTAAGAGTCGAGATTCTCCCTAGAGACGTAGAGACTTAGTTGAGGTTCACCCTAGAGACGTAGAGACTTAGAGTCAAGATTCACACTGAGACGTAGAGTCTGAGAGTCGAGATTCCCCCTAGAGACGTAGAGACTTTAGAGTTGAGATTCACACTAGAGACGTTGAGACTTAATTGAATTTACCCTAGAGACGTAGAGACTTACAGTCGAGATTCACACTAGAGACTTAGAGACTTAGAGTCGAGATTTACCATAGAGACGTTGAGACTTTAGAGTCGAGATTCACACTAGAGATGTTGAGACTTAGTTGAGATTCACACTAGAGACGTTGAGACTTAGAGTTGAGATTTACTCTAGAGACATAGAGACTTGGAGTCGAGATTCACCATAGAGACGTAGAGACTTTGAGTCAAAGTTCACTCTAGAGACGTAGAGACTTACAGTCGAGATTCACACTAGAGACTTAGAGACTTAGAGTCGAGATTTACCCTAGAGACGTTGAGACTTTAGAGTCGAGATTCACACTAGAGATGTTGAGACTTAGTTGAGATTCACACTAGAGACGTTGAGACTTAGAGTTGAGATTTACCCTAGAGACATAGAGACTTGGAGTCGAGATTCACCATAGAGACGTAGAGACTTTGAGTCGAAGTTCACTCTAGAGACGTAGAGACTTAGAAACGAGATTCAACCTAGAGACGTAGAGACTTAGTTGAGATTCACCATAGAGACGTAGAGACTATGAGTCGAGATTCACCCTAGTGACATAGAGACTTTAGAGTCGAGATTCACACTAGAGACGTTGAGACTTAGTTGAGATTTACCCTAGAGACGTAGAGACTTAGAGATGAGATTCACACTAGAGACGTAGAGACTTAGAGTTGAGATTCACCCTAGAGACGTTGAGACTTTAGAGTCGAGATTCACACTAGAGATGTTGAGACTTAGTTGAGATTCACACTAGAGACGTTGAGACTTAGAGTTGAGATTTACCCTAGAGACATAGAGACTTGGAGTCGAGATTCACCCTAGAGACGTAGAGACTTAGTTGAGATTCACCCTGGAGACGTAGAGACTTAGAGTTGAGATTCACCCTAGAGACTAAGAGACTTTGAGTCGAAGTTCAGTCTAGAGACGTAGAAACTTAGTCGAGATTTACCCTAGAGACGTAGACTCTCAGAGTCGAGATTCACCCAAGAGACTAAGAGACTTAGAGTCAAAAGGGTAGAGATTACGTCCGATATTTCATGCGAGCATGAATTTGATGTCTCTCCGAGTTTATGTAAATATGTTTAGAAAAGTTTTACGTCATTGAAGTTCCTCTAAATTTGTTGGATAAATGTTTGCTTGGAAATTAAACTTTGCGTTAATGACCTTCCATCGTAATGGAAGCATTTCTGATTGCAAATTTACTTTTATTTCAGATACATCTAAGAATTCGAACTATTTGTGGACTAGACCAAAGGATAATTGATTTTGGATACCGGAAGGCTATTTGGTGTTCATAGAGTATTATTATTATTATTATTATTATTATTATTATTATTATTATTATTATTATTATTATTATTTTATTATGATGATGATGATGATGATGATTATTATTATTATTATCATTATTATTATTATTATTATTATTAACATTTATATTATTATTATTATTATTATTATTTATTACAGGCTAAGCTATAACCCTCGTTGGAGAAGTACGATGCTATAAGCCCAAGGGCTCCAATAAGGAAAAATAGCCGAGTTAGGAAAGGAAACAAGGAAATAAGTAAATAAGTAGTTGAAATATAAGTTTTTGTTAGCACCATGATATCATACTGAGGCCCAGAGGGACGTTAATTATTTACACTTGAAGTTTCTGCCTTATTTGCTTAAATTAAATTTCCTTTTCCCAGCTGTATTTTTCTCTCCTCGGAGTTTTCAGGTTCCCTTTATAGGTTTGAAGACCGCTCATGAATGGCAGAGGCTGTGTATTGAAAATTCTCAATGGCCAAAGGCTTCTGCTTAGTAGATATATACCTTTCATTGCTTATAAAACTAATACGATCGCCATTGGTTGTGCTTTGAACACGTGTGAATGGGACAGAGATCAGAAACGTTTGATGGTTTGTGCTTTGAACACGTGCAAGTGGGAGAGATATTAGAAACGTTTGATGGGTTGTGCTTTGAACACGTGTGAATGGGACAGAGATCAGAAACGTTTGATGGTTTGTGCTTTGAACACGTGCAAGTGGGAGAGATATTAGAAACGTTTGATGGGTTGTGCTTTGAACACGTGTGAATGGGACAGAGATCAGAAACGTTTGATGGTTAGTGCTTTGAACACGTGCAAGTGGGAGAGATATTAGAAACGTTTGATGGGTTGTGCTTTGAACACGTGTGAATGGGACAGAGATCAGAAACGTTTGATGGTTTGTGCTTTGAACACGTGCAAGTGGGAGAGATATTAGAAACGTTTGATGGGTTGTGCTTTGAACACGTGCGAGTGGGACAGAGATCAGAAACGTTTGATGGGTTGTGCTTTGAACACGTGCGAGTGGGAGAGATATTAGAAACGTTTGATGGGTTGTGCTTTGAACACGTGCAAGTGGGGGAGATATTAGAAACGTTTGATGGTTTGTGCTTTGAACACGTGCGAGTTGGAGAGATATTAGAAACGTTTGATGGTTTGTGCTTTGAACACGTGCGAGGGAGAGAGATATTAGAAACGTTTGATGGGTTGTGCTTTGAACACGTGCAAGTAGGGGAGATATTAGAAACGTTTGATGGTTTGTGCTTTGAACACGTGCGAGTTGGAGAGATATTAGAAACGTTTGATGGTTTGTGCTTTGAACACGTGCAAGTGGGAGAGATATTAGAAACGTTTGACGGTTTGTGCTTTGAACACGTGCGAGTGGGAGAGATATTAGAAACGTTTGACGGTTTGTGCTTTGAACACGTGCGAGTGGGAGAGATATTAGAAACGTTTGATAGTTGGTGCTTTGAACACATGCGAGTGGGAGAGATATTAGAAACGTATGATGGTTTGTGCTTTGAACACGTGTGAATGGGACAGAGATCAGAAACGTTTGATGGTTTGTGCTTTGAACACGTGCGAGTGGGAGAGCTATTAGAAACGTTTGATGGTTGAAATGTTTACGCAAGAAACGTATATTTTTCCGCTCTGGTTTCAGGAGCCGTATCATATTGAGTAAAGAGATACACCACGCAGGAAAGTGTACATTTTACCGTGCCGATGAAATACTTGTGACGTGGGAAATAGTAGAATTGTGTCTGGCATTGCAAATTCTTGGAACTGAATATGATTCTGAATGATTGATGACCTTTACAGAAATATCAAACGGTGTAGAATGATGCATTAAAATGAGATAAGGTCATTGCTCATGAGTTAGATTTTGAAAAATTATATACATACGAGTACTTCTTTCCTCACGAAATAAACCGAGATGATCTCTCTCTCTCTCTCTCTCTCTCTCTCTCTCTCTCTCTCTCTCTCTCTCTCTCTCTCTCTCTCTCTACAAGGAATACTCTCTTTCACTGCATAAAAGAATACTCTCTCTCTCTCACTACACGGAGGAATACTCTCTTTCTCCATTACATACAGGAATATTCTCTCTCTCTCTCTCTCTCTCTCTCTCTCTCTCTCTCTCTCTCTCTCTCTCTCTCTCTCTCTCTCTCTCTCTCTTAAACCTCCCAAGAATCATCGAGATCTGGAGAAGAGATTAGTGTGGGATAACGAATTTTACCAGATTGGTCGAGCTGCAATCAAGTTAGGCGTACGATTGGTCTACGCCTTGTTTTTGGCCACCCGCCCGCCCGCCCGTCAAGTTGGGGAACCTGTTGACTTAATGAAAGACGATGAAACCGTTATCTTTTGCTTCTCTGTTCCATGTTACCCCTTGGGTCTGATAACAGAAAGGAAATTTGTCTCGGGTCAATACTAGAACTGCAGACGAAGTCAGTGTTGGTTAATGGAAGGAATTACAGTTAGAAAAGCACTCTTGAGTGCCTGGCTTTAGCCCCCAGGTTCATGCTAGACCTGCAGACGAAATCAGTGTTGGTTAATGAAAATTATTACAACTAGAAAAGCATTCTGATAAGTGTCGACCTCCGCCACGGCAGGTTCATTTCTCGAAACCAGCTTGCCTTTCCCAGAACCAATTTACACCGTAGGCTTACTTTGAAGTCTGTGTGACAACCATGTGCGAACTTAGGGTTAAGGTTTGGGTTAATTCGGTCGACCTCTTTTTTTCAACCTTGACCTTTGACCTAGGTCTTTCAAAATTGAATCACTTCAACGTCTCAACATAACCATTAATCCCTGAAAGTTTCAATAGTCTATGAGAAAAATAGTGGTCAGGAAGTTGTTCACAAACAGACAAACAGGGGTGAAAATATAATCTCCTACCAACTTCGTTGGCGGAGGTATTGAAAAGATGCTGTTCTAAAAGATATATTTCTAGCAGCCAGGTTAATGTTTGATAGTATATTTGGTTCATACTCATTTCTTGAGGAAATATATATTGCCAGTCATCCGCTCGTATAATTTTATATCCTAGAGTTTAATGTAATTTACATCGAGAGAAAATAAAATATAACTACTTTCTTCTCAAATTACTTGATAAAGCTAAATATAATCGTTCGAATTTAATTTATTAATTTTCAAACTTTTCTATTCAAATTTCAATATTGTTTAAAATTTTATTCAAATGAATCTTTTTTTTAAATATCCAAAAAACATATTATTGAATAAAATCAAAATTGTTTTATATTCGCAACTAAATAACTAATCCCTGCGAAACTATAAAAGATTTCACTGTGTCTACTCAAATTACAACATTATATAACAATTTATTCATATTGAAATTTAAATCTCTTTAGGTATCCTATTCAAAGCATATTATTGAATAAAATCCAAATTATTTTATAATCCCATCTAAAGAACAAATACCTACGAATCTGTAAAAACCTTCGCTTCATTTACTGAAATTACATTATCAAAAAACATTTTATTGTTTTCTAAATATCCTATTCAAAGCATATTATTGACTAAAATTCAGATGAATTTATATTCCATCTAGAGAACAAATACCTATGAATCTGTAAAAACCTTAACCTTGGTCTACCAAAGAAGTAGCACGCTAAAGACATCAGCTGCATTTGACAGATAAATATCGGACTTCTTTTGTTTTTGGTGATTGTTTACGAGATAGGTTTGCTATTCTCTCTCTCTCTCTCTCTCTCTCTCTCTCTCTCTCTCTCTCTCTCTCTCTCTCTCTCTCTCTCTCTCTCTTTCTCTCTCTCTCTCATACACACAAGAAATATTAGTATATATCAGCAAATATACGTCCACACGCACAAACACCAAAATGGTTATAAAACACCAGATTTCATGTCTCTCTCTCTCTCTCTCTCTCTCTCTCTCTCTCTCTCTCTCTCTCTCTCTCTCAATACGTCCACACACACAAACACCAAAATGGTTATCAAACACTAGATTTCACGTCTCTCTCTCTCTCTCTCTCTCTCTCTCTCTCTCTCTCTCTCACACACACACACACACACACACACACAAGAAATATCAGTATATATCAGCAAATATACTTCCACACGCACAAACACCAAAATTGTTATAAAACACCAGATTTCACATCTCTCTCTCTCTCTCTCTCTCTCTCTCTCTCTCTCTCTCTCTCTCTCTCTCAAGAAATATCAGTATATATCAGCAAATATACTTCCACACACAAACACCAAAACGGTTATCAAACACCATATTTCACGTCTCTCTCTCTCTCTCTCTCTCTCTCTCTCTCTCTCTCTCTCTCTCACACACACACAAGAAATATCAGTAAATATCAGCAAATATGCTTCCACACACACACAAACACTAAAATAGTTATTAAACTCTCTCTCTCTCTCTCTCTCTCTCTCTCTCTCTCTCTCTCTCTCTCTCTCTCTCTCTCTCTCTCACAAGAAATATCAGTATATATCAGCAAATATACGTCCACACACACAAACACCAAAATGGTTATCAAACACCAGATTTCACGACCAAACGCTTCCACCTTCAGAACAAGTTTCGAAAAGGAGTCGAAAGTCGAAGTTTTGAACAAAAGCTTAATGATGATCACAGATAAATAAACAACAGTTATTCTCTTTCGGGTATTTATATGCAAATCATCCTTCGGACTTTATCTTCTTCTCTTTCAAGTTTTCCTCCCAGTTCCTGTTTTCCTGGTTTCCTGGTTTCCTGGAAGTCTTCCAAGGGTGTAACATTAATTCATCACTTACAACATTCATGAATCAAACTTCCAAAACCCCAAAAAAGGATGTTTTGCTCCCAATTTCGCTTGGCTTTTAAAATGCCCTTACACTCGCTCTCTCTCTCTCTCTCTCTCTCTCTCTCCTCTCTTCTCTCTCTCTCTCTCTCTTTTTTTTTTTCTCTCTCTCTCTCTAAGAAACACACACACACACACACACACACACACACACACACACATATATATATATATATATATATATATATATATATATATATATATATATATATATATATGTATGTATGTATGTATGCACACACATATATATGTACTGTATATATATATATATATATGTGTGTATATATATATATATATATATATATATATGTATATATATATATATATATATATATATATATATATATATATATATATATATATATATATATATATATATATATGTATGTATGTACACACATATATATGTACTGTATATATACATAAATATATATTTAGTTAGATATAGATAAATGATAAATGTCTGTGCAACTTGCAACTCTCTCTCTCTCTCATGACGGCATTACAAAAGAAGTTCGACACTGGAAGTCAAACTCGCTACCAAAAATAGTACCAACTTATATAGCGAATTCGTTCGGTACCGGCCCGAATCCCAAACCGAGGTACAGTACCGTCCCGTACCGCACGTGTTTCATATTGTATCGTCCTCTCATTTTGCGTAACCATGGGTTTTGCGAAGCTGGGTGACATCAAACGTAGAGTTCATTGACCGTAATTGCGATTGTTGCACACAAAAAAATTTATGGATAAACTTGCTTGAATATTTCATGTTATGATGTGTAGATTATTAATACAATTTCTTTTATTTTGTTTTACTGTCGTTGTTTTGCTATTGATTAAAGAATTAAAAAGATATATTTACAGTAGAAGTCTCTGTTCTTTTCATTGTACTTGTGAACATAATTATTTAATAAGTTTACGTTTGTTATTACCTCCGCCAACGTAGTTTGGGAGGAGGTTATGCATTCGCCCTATGTTTGTCTGTTTGTTTGTTTATGAACAACTTCCCTACCACAATTGTACTCATTGAGTAGTAAAGTTTCCAGGGATTAACTTTTATGTCGAGATCTGGAAGTAATTAAATTTTGAAAGCCCTAGGTCCAAGGTCAAGGTCGAGCGAAAGGTCGTTTGTGTCTGAAAAACCTCCTGGCCACAATTTTACTCATAGAGTAAAACTCTCAGGGATTAATTGTTATGATGAGACGTGGAAGTAATTCGATTTTGAAAGCCCTAGGTCAAAGGTCAAGGTCAAGATTGATCAAAAGGTCAACCGAATTAACCCTAATCTCGAGATATAAGCTGCGGTAGCGGAGGTATGCTCTCTACTGAATGCCACTCTAGTTTCTTCTTTATATCTTCCCTCTCGTGAATCAATATTCTGAGTTACAGAAGATGAAATTTTAATTTGACACCCCTTCTTTTTGTTTCTTTAGTTAGACAAATAAAAAAAATGGTTGTGTATGCATTGGGACATTAATCTTGAATTTGCAGAATGAAATATAGAATGTAGAATCTATAAGTTTTCGAATAATTTATATCTTTCTTTGTATAAAAGTCAGTTTTTTTATCTCGATATGAAGTTTTTCTCTATTTAGTATTTTGTTTTCTTGCATGACTATCGAAGATTAGAAATACGCCTTCAAGATTAAAATCCCCCGACTTTCTTCGAATTAAAAAATGACCGTCGCCCATCTATCTGCACCCTATCTCCTCCTATCTCCTCCTTGCTATCATCTGCACCCCCTCCCTCTCCCCGCCCCTCTTCTTTTAAGTTATCATCCAGCGTAGGATTTTTGTGGAATATTAAAACATATACGTAATGGAAGGTAGATTGGTTGTGACGAATATCAGCATGTTCATTAGGTAATATAAATTACCGGGCCGTTTACACTCAAAATGGCATTTCTTCTCCTCTGGTTCTAAAGCAACATTCTGGGCAGAGAACCTTTTAACCCTTTCAGTGTCAGGTGTAAATTTTTAACCCTTTCACTGTCAGGTGTAAATTTTTAACCCTTTCACTGTCAGGTGTAAATTTTTAACCCTTTCACTTTCAGGTGTAAATTTTTAACCCTTTCACTGTCAGGTGTAAATTTTTGACCCTTTCAATGTCAGATGTAAATTTTTAACCCTTTCAGTGTCAGGTGTAAATTCAACCAAACTTCTGATGTAGCAAAACTTTCAAGACTACAGAAAATAGAGCTTCTTGATATTAATAGATAATCGATCATTAAATCCTTTCCAACGAATATTAACTTTCCATGAGTTGGGTGATTTTAAAAGATGTTGGCTTTTTTCAAAATTTTGATTGTCGACTGTGACAGTGAAAGGGTTAATAGCGCGGATATACTTTTCTTCTGGTTGCTTGTAACGCGAAAGCTAATGGCTCGTGACAATGACTTATGATGCATGACAATTGCTCATAACACATGACAATGACTCATAACTTATGACAATGACCCATGACAATGTCTCATGATGCTTGACAATGACTCATGATGCATGACAATGACTCATAACTTATGACAATGACCCATGACAATGTCTCATGATGCTTGACAATGACTCATGACGCATGACAATGACTCATAACTTATGACAATGACCCATGACAATGTCTCATGATGCTTGACAATGACTCATGATGCATGACAATGAATCATGATGCTTGACTATGACTCATGGCGCATGACAATGACTCATGATGCTTGACTATGACTCATGGCGCATGACAATGAATCATGACGCTTGACAATGACTCATGACGCATTACAATGACTCATGACAATGAATCATAACACAAGAAATGACTCATGACGCATGTCAATGACTCATGATGCATGGCAATGACTCATAACCTTTGACAGTGACTCGTGGCAAATGATAATGATTCATAGTTTATGACAGTGACTCGTGATGAAACATGACAATGACGCATGATGCATGACAATGACTCATGACGAATGACAATGACTCATAACTTATGACAATGACTCATGACGAATGACAATGACTTATAACTGATGACTCACGACAATGACTTCGTAATATCATTTAATTCCACGAATTGTTTTGGACGACGATAAAAATCTGTCTTTCTGTAATTATCCTGGATAAACCTTGTCAAGTTGTCGTGGTCAATAGGTAACGTTTCTGACTGCTTTTTACCAGACTGGGGTTCGAATCCCGCTCAAGCTCGATTGTTTCTTGTAGTGTCTGCAACCTCACCATCCTTGTTAGCTAAGAGGGGGATTTGGGAAAGCCTATACGGCTACCTGCTGAGTCATCAGCAGCCATTGCCTGGCCCTCCCTGGGCCTAGCTTGGGCGGAGACGAGTTTTTGGCACTGATCATATGCTTGGGGGTACACTCGGGCACACTATTCAATCTTATTTCTCTTCTTGTTTTGTTAAATTTGTATAGTTTATATAGGAAGAATTTATTTTAATGTTGATACTGATCTTAGAATTTATTTTTCCTTATTTCCTTTCCTCACTGGGCTATTTTCCCTGTTGGAGCCCTTGAGCTTATAGCACCCTGCTTTTCCAACTAGGGGTGTAGCTTGGCAAGTAATGTTAATAATAATGATAATAATAATAATAATAATAATAATAATAATATATGGTCAGTGTGTCCTGCTTGCTAGGGCAATGTCACTGTCGCTTGTCTCTGCTATTCATGAGCGGCCTTTAATCCTTCAAAGTGAGGTCTGTTCTCGGTTACATGCTTTGTAACGTTCAGCAAAATAGCAGCGGCCACACCACCTGGCGGTAACATCTTTCAATATTGAATTATTCTCAGTAGGATTATCGAGACTATTATTGACATTTCCTATCTCAATTTCTGTCACATTTCTCATCAGGGAAATCATTGTAGGCCATCTCTCTAAGGAGTCTTAGTGGAGTCTGACTCAAGGCTCTTCAGAAAAAAAAAAATATCTGATCAAATGTCAAAAGATTTCTTTTGCCCAATAAAGAATTAGATTGCAAGGGAAGAAGGACTTCATTCGAAGCCGATCGGCTGAAGACATTTCATATTTCATTCCCAATTCAGATTTGGGATTCAGTTTCTCTCGATTCCAGCAGAGCTCTTTTCTTATTAAGTCATCCTTAAGATCCTTATTGCTCTACTATCCCTGGAGTCATTTTAGAGTCGGGCATGTCATCTTGTAGGACTCTAGGGGATTGGTAGGAAAAAATTTTATTGAGAGAACTAGTTATTATTGATATTATTACTATTATTATTTACTAAGCTACAACCCTAGTTGGAAAAGCAGGATGCTATAAGCCCAGGGGCTCCAACAGGGAAAATAGCCCAGTGAGGAGGGGAAACAAGGAAAAATCGAATATTTCAAGAACAGTAATAATAAAATATAAACAGGAACTATAAAAACTTTACCAAAAACAAGAGGAAGCGAAATTGGATAGAATAGTGTGCCCAAGTGTACCCTCAAGTAAGAGGGCTCTAACCCAAATCAGTGGAAGACCATGGTACAGAAGCTATGGCACTACCCAAGACGAGAGAACAATGGTTTGATTTTGGAATGTCCTTCTCCTAGAAGAGCTGCTTACCATAGTTAAAGAGTCTCTTTTAACCTTACCTAGAAGAAAGTGGCCACTGGACAATGATAGTACAGTAACCCCTTGAATGAAGAAGAATTGTTTGGTAATCTGTGTTGTCAGGTGTATGGGGACAGGAGAATCTGTAAAGAATAGACCCGACTATTTGGTATGTGTGTAGGCAAAGGAGAGATTTGATTTACTTTTACGTGGTTGATTGTTTACTATCACAAAGCTCTAGAGCTGTAAACGAATCAATATCGTTTAATAATTTCCATTTTTACCTCAGCCAACGAAGTTGGGAGGAGGTTATGTTTTTGCCCGTTTGCCTGTATCTTTGTGAACAACTTTCTGGCCACAATTTTGCTCATAAAGTAATGAAACTTTCGGGGATTAATAGTTATTTTGAGATGTAGAAGCGATTCAATTTTGAAAGTCCTAGGTCAAAGGTCAAGGTCAAGGGCGAGTAAAATGTCGACCCCCCAACCCTAACCTTATCCCCAAGTTCGCACATGGTTGTCACACAGACTTCATATACGCCTACGGTCTAAATTGATTCTGGGAAAAGCAAGCAGGTTTGAAGATATAAGCTGCCGTGGCGGATGTTTGCACTATGTGCTTTTCTGGCTAATCATATGTTTACCTATTTATCTTGACAACTATATTTGCAAGACAGAAACGGCCATTAGCTTTTACGGTGTTATAAGACAACGCTTTAAATCTTATCTAATTAGTAATAATGTTAATGTTTTATAAAATATTTTATTTTATTTGTTCATTACTTCTTATATCCTTTATTTATTTCCTTTTTTCCTTTCCTCACTGGACTATTTTTCTCTGTTGGAGCCCTTGGGCTTATAGCAAATTGCTTTTCCACCTAGGGTTATAGCTTGGCTATTAATAATAATAATAATAATAATAATAATAATAATAATAATAATAATAATAATAATATTGATTACATATCTTCTCATAACAATGTGGTAACGTCTCCGACTGGTGAACGCCAGACTGGGGTTATGGTCCCGTTCAAACTCGTTAGTCCCTTTTGTCGCTGCAACTTCACCTTCCTTGTGAGCTGAGGATGGGATGTTGGAGGAGCCTATAGGTCTATCTGCTGAGTCATCAGCATCAATTACCTGGCCCTCCTTGGTCCTAGCTTGGGCGGTGATCATATGTATATATGGTCAGGCTCCAGTCTAGGGCATCGTCACTGTCCCTTGCCTCCGCCATTCATGAGTGGCTTTTAAACCTTTAAGACGCTGCTAACATTGTAACCGCCAGTAAGTCTTGCTCCCCAGTTGCAAGTACGGGAAAAGGTCCGCTTACAAGAACCCTGCCTCAATTTTATTAGTTATATTTCTTTATGCATCTATAGGATATCCTCTCTCTCCCTCTCTCTCTCTCTCTCTCTCTCTCTCTCTCTCTCTCTCTGGAATTGAAAAGATACACCACCCCCCAACCCCCCAATGTGGCATTTTTTTTTTTACATACAAAATAGCAAATACTTGGATCAGGCTTCTAACAGATGTAGTGAACAATAACACGGTAAACGAGTTCAAGAATAAGTTAGACAAGATCACAAGAACTCTCTTAATTGCTAAAACCAAATGGATCTACCAAAGAGCAACTGAAGTCTCTGCGGATGGACTAAAAAGTCTTTGAGACATCCAAAATCCTTGTAACACCCCCCCCCCACCCCTCTCTCTCTCTCTCTCTCTCTCTCTCTCTCTCTCTCTCTGTAAACTGTAAATACAATTTTATAGTCATTCCAAGTGCAGGATTAAAATTACGCTATCGAAAAATCCTACCATCCTGCCGAAAATCCTTCTTTATGGCGCCTTTAACTATCAATTGTGGTACAAATGTTGATGCTGCGAATTGCTACATGAATTTACCTTGTAATACCGGAACAGAGAATTATCTCTCGCTTATGCTTTCATATATTTGCTTAACATATTTGAAAGTAGAGGGGCACTCAGTAAAGTGCAGACCTCCGCCGCGGCAGCTTATTTCTCGACCTTTTGGTCGACCTTGACCTTTGACCTTAACATATATTAATTGAATTGGATTTTTATTGAGGGGCACTCGGTAGAGCGCAGACCTCCGCCGCGGCCGCTTATTTCTCGACCTTTTACTCGACCTTGACCTTGACCTTTGACCTTAACATGTATTAATTGAATTGGATTTTCATAGAGGAGCACTCAGTAGAGCGCAGACTTCCGCCGCGGCCGCTTATTTATCGACCTTTTACTCGACCTTGACCTTTGACCTTAACATGTATTAATTAAATTGGATTTTCATACACTCAAATATGAATCAAATTTGAAATCTCTCTGTGAAAACGATGTCCAAACTTATGGCTGATCATATGAATTGGACATTTTGCTTAACCGTGACCTTGACCTTTAAGGTTGACTTTCCAAAATTTAATAATTTCCAGCTTTTTACATAATTGCTAGTTTCATTACTCTACTATCAAAATGTACCCAGGAAGCTGTTCACAAACAAACACACAAACACGGGGTAAAACTTACCCCCTTCCAACTTCGTTGGCAGAGGTAATAATAGGATTTACTGAATAACGATGAAAACCTAATAATTATAAACTTAATCGAGTTGAATTTAAGATATTCGCTCGTGTGATAAAATCATATTTTAGATCCTGCACTCATTATTCACAGAGAGAGAGAGAGAGAGAGAGAGAGAGAGAGAGAGAGAGAGAGGTAGTATCATTTTATCGCCTGGGGGCTTCATCTTTTATCCACCAGTTTAAAGACGAAAACTGCAGTTAATGTAAGTAGAAAGACGGTTTATAAATTTCCCAGGTGGATAGATCCTGTTGAGAGAATGGGAGTTCTACAGTAGAAGGTGCTGGATAGTAGGATCATAAGAAACGTTGGAATGGAAGGACTTTGGTGTGAATGAAGAGAGAGAGAGAGAGAGAGAGAGAGAGAGAGAGAGAGAGAGAGAATAGATTTAAGGGTTTTCACTATTATCTTGTAGAATAAGGTAGTGGTGTGAATCAATAAAACATCATCATCATCATCATCATCAACATTTCCTCCTAAGCCTATTGACACATAGGGCCTCAGATTTTGCCAGTCGTTTCTATCTAGAGCTTCTATATGAATACTTCTCCATTCATCATCTCCCACGTCACACTTCATATCCCTCAGCCATGTAGACCTGGGTCTTCCAACTCTTCTAGTGGCTTCTGGAGACCAGTTGAAAGTTTGGTGAAATAATCTCTCTTGTGGAGTACAAAAATTAAAATCTTTTACTTATTTGTCGTTTTTTTTAATTATGATTTTGAAAATTTAAAAAGATACACTGAGAGAAACGAGGACTAAAAGGGTAAAAGAATGAAATTAAAATTGATTACTGAAAGATTATAAAGGCAAGTGGCGATATTGTAAACGCATAACGATGAGAATGACCTGGTTGGAGAGCCTGAGATGAAAATTGACAAATAAAACTCAAATAGAACCAAAGAATGTTTTGTTGACGTTTTGAGATAGAGAGAGAGAGAGAGAGAGAGAGAGAGAGAGAGATTCCAATCCTTTCCCCATAAGCTCTAAATACACAGAAATACATAGTATTTTTTATATGAGAGAGAGAGAGAGAGAGAGAGAGAGAGAGATTCCAATCCTTTCCCCGATAAGCTCTAAATACACAGAAATACATAGTACTTTTTATATAAGAGAGAGAGAGAGAGAGAGAGAGAGAGAGAGAGAGAGAGAGAATGACCTGGTTGAAGGGCCAGAGATAAAAATTGACATAATACAAACAAAGAACATTTGTTTTTGTTTTAAAAGAGAGAGAGAGAGAGAGAGAGAGAGAGAGAGAGAGAGAGAGAGAGATTTCCAACAACAAAAGCGGTTGACGTTCAGAGGAAGGCAAAAAGCTAGTGATGGGTATTTCGTCGATCTACGAGATGGGTCCCGGGCTTTGGGGCGGCCGGGAGTGTGTGGGGTACATTATGGGGGATGGAGGGATGCAGAGAGGGGCCGGGAGATTGGTAATGTGTGGTCGTAAATCGCCATGGTTGTTGTTTTCCCAATAGTGGAAAGAAACGAGGAAAATAATCTTTGTGGGCGCGGGGAAAAAAAGAAAAAAAAAAGAGCCGATCGGTAAATACATGTGATGAGAGTTGAAGAAACCTATGTATCGAGACTTTTATGGCGCCAAACACATTTCACCCAGAGACCCAATATAAGAAAGGCCAAGATAGCACCATTGCTTGGGTTCTCTCTCTCTTGCTCCTCCCACTCCCCCCCCCCTCTTCTTCTTCTTGGCTCTCTTCCTCCTCCTCTCCCTCTTCTTCTTCTTCTTCTTCTTGGCTCCCTTTCTCCTCTTCTTCTTCTTCTTCTTGGCTCTCTTCCTCCTACTTCTCATCCTCTTCCTCTTCTTATTCTTCTTCTTCTTCTTCTTCTTCTTGGCTCTCTTCCTCCTACTTCTCATCCTCCTCCTCTTCTTATTCTTCTTCTTTAGTCCCCCTCTTCTTCTTCTTCTTCTTCTTCTTCATATTTTTCTTCTTAGCTCTATTCCTCCTCCTCTTCCTCCTCCTCCTCTTCCTCCTCCTCCTCTTCCTCCTCCTCCTCTTCCTCCTCCTCCTCTTCCTTCTTCTTCTTCTTCTTCTTGGCTCTCTTCCTCATCCTCCTCATCATCATCCTCCTCCTCTTTCTTCTCCTCCTCCTCCGTCCTCTTCTTGTGTCAGTTGTTGTCTTGAGAAGACAATAGGTTTCACGATGTCCCCTCATTTTGGGGAACGTAATTTGATCTAAAAGTGATCGGGGCGTCTTTCCCACCCGAAGACGTTTTCAAGAATTCTTTTCATCCGTGACCTTGCGTATATTTACCTTGCAATTATTCTTATCATTATTACTAGCCAAGCTACAACCCTAGTTGGAAAAGCAAGATGCTATAAGCCCATGGGCTCCAACATCAAATCAGATATGTCATATAAACTATAAAAAGACTCATGTCAGCCTGGTCAACATAAAAACATTTGCTCCAACTTTGAACTTTTGAAGTTCTACTGATTTAACTACCCGATTAGGAAGATCATTCCACAACTTGGTAACAGCTGGAATAAAACTTCTAGAATACTGTGTAGTATTGAGCCTCATGATGGAGAAGGCCTGGCTATTAGAATTAACTGCCTGCCTAGTATTACGAACAGGATAGAATTGTCCAGGGAGATCTGAATGTAAAGGATGGTCAGAGTTATGAAAAATTTTATGCAAATCTTATACCAGAAGAAAGATTTATCTTTCGCTGATGCCTCCATATATTTGCTTAACATATTTGAAACTAGAGTAGAGCGAAGAACTCCTTGGCGGCAGCTTATTTCTCGATCTCTTGCTCAACCTTGACCTCGACCTTTGACCTTAACATGTGTTAATTGGCGTGGGATTTTATACACTCAAATATGAACCAAATTTTAAGTCTCTGTGATAATAGTTTCCAAACTTACGGCTGATTACGTGCATTGGACATTTTGCTTAGCTGTGACCTTGATCTTTGACCTTGACCTTCCAAAATTTAATCATTTCCAGCTTTTTACATACCAGCTAATCCTTGAAAGTTCATTACTCTACGATTAAAATTTTGCCAAGGAAGCTGTTCACAAACAAACACACACAATTTACAAACACACAAATAGGGGTGAAAACATAACCCCCTTCCAACTTCGTTGGCGGAGGTAATAAGACTTCACCAACGGAACGTGTGAGGATGAGTCACAAAATGTAGCGTGACAGTACAAATGTATTAGAAGACAAATAATGACACCGTCATTATCATCGTTATCAATTACAAAAGCACACGAGGAGAAGCCAGTTAACGAACAGTTGTGTGTATGAGTGTCTCTGTGAAGGTCTGTGACGTTAGTTAGCGTTGTGCCTTTTCTTAACGTCAATATATCCTTGACTGCATAATCATGATGTTCTCAAGCTCTCCATTCTTCATTACATTTGCTAAGAAGACGGACGCCTGTAATGTGTGACTCGGAGTCACGAGAGATGTGCCACGGAGACTGATGGAAGCAATGGTAATGATGGGTCAAAACTGCAGCTAATTGAATGTTTGGGACGAGTAAATGGCATCGACATTTTCTTTAGGGGGGTGGGGGAAACCAGGCATTAGGTGTTATCAGCCAGCATTTCGGGGGAGGGTGGACTGAGGCTTCCTAGCAGGACCAGCCAAACTCGGCTGAATCCATCGTTAGGCTGGGAGGAGCAGAGAGAGGAGAGGGAGGGTTGTGGGACCCCAGCGGTATCAGCCAAACTCGGCTGAATCCTTCGTCCGGCTGGGAGGAGCGGAGAGAGGAGAGGGAGGGTTGTGGGACCCCAGCGGTATCAGCCAAACTCGGCTGAATCCCTCGTCCGGCTGGGAGGAGCAGAGAGAGGAGAGGGAAGGTTGTGGGACCCTAGCAGGACCAGCCAAACTCGGCTGAATCCCTCGTCAGGCTGGGAGAAGCAGAGAGAGGAGAGGGAGGGCTGTGGCACTCCAGCGGTATCAGCCAAACTCATTTGAATCCCTTGTCAAGCTGGGAGGACTGAAGAGAGGAAAGGTCCTTTTAGTTCCTTTGTTTGATGTCGGCTATCCCGCAAAATTGTGGGAAGTAAATAGATATAGATTTATTTCGCTATTTTTTTATATATAAGAGGTTAATATATAAGTATAAAAGCTTTTCTTTGTGTGTGCTTAACATATATAGATATAACTGAGTTTTATAATGGGGTTTTTTATTTTCCATTATATTGATAATCTAGTTCACAAGGCACCGACATATGGATCTCTATTTATCCGTATATCTATTTATTGACGCAAAGGGCCTCGGTTAGATTTCGTAGGTCGTCTTTATCTTGAGGTTTTAAATCAATACTTCTCCATTCCTCAAATCCTACTTGACGCTTCATAGTTCTCAGCCATGTAGGTCTGGGTCTTCCAACTCTTCGGGTGCCTTGTTGAGCCCATTTGAAAGTATGGTGAAATAACAAGAACAATTATTTTCGGAACTTTTTGTAAAGCGAAGGTAATGTTATTCACGAGTTGTCTAAGTCAACCCCAATGCACGGAAATAATCAAGAGTCAAAACTTTTATGAAACAGAGAGAGAGAGAGAGAGAGAGAGAGAGAGAGAGAGAGATGCAATGCACGAAAATAATCAAGAGCCAAGGCTTTTATGAGAGAGAGAGAGAGAGAGAGAGAGAGAGAGAGAGAGAGAGATATGCAATGCACGGAAATAATCAAGAGCCAAAGCTTTTATGAGAGAGAGAGAGAGAGAGAGAGAGAGAGAGAGAGAGAGATGCAATGCACGGAAATAATCAAGAGCCAAAGCTTTTATGAGAGAGAGAGAGAGAGAGAGAGAGAGAGAGAGATGCAATGCACGGAAATAATCAAGAGCCAAAGCTTTCATAAGAGAGAGAGAGAGAGAGAGAGAGAGAGAGAGAGAGAGATTCATCACAATTTTTTAAAAGTCTTCACGCAGAGACAGACTATCTT
The DNA here is from genome assembly GCF_036898095.1 of Palaemon carinicauda. NCBI lineage: Eukaryota > Metazoa > Arthropoda > Malacostraca > Decapoda > Palaemonidae > Palaemon > Palaemon carinicauda. The sequence continues at coordinate 3,947,032 of NC_090736.1, read as the reverse complement.
TGAAGCTTCAGAGGCAAAATGAAAAACGACCACAAACTGGTGTGGCACTTGCCCCACGAGTGCCATCAATTTTGGGCCGTTGTTGGCAGGTACTGCCACAACAATATTTGCTTCCGGAGACCTGTTGTTGATTGCGTCATGTGTACTCATTAACCAGTTGGGCTGGTGAAGGCACAAATGCTAGTAGGGATAGTTTGCGTAAGAGATAACATTATTATTATTATTATTATTATTATTATTATTATTATTATTATTATTATTAATAGCTAAGGTA
>NC_090736.1:3927529-3935029 GCF_036898095.1 Palaemon carinicauda | reverse complement strand
GATTCCAATTGATTTTTTTTTTCCTGCAGTTAGGCAATTCTAGCTGTATTCTATCCGCAAACACTTGTAATTAAGTTCTTGAAGTTTGCTAATTGTTGAAAATGGTAATTGAAACCGAAAGCGTTAGTTAACAAATCTCGGGATGAAAGTCATCAAAATGCCCTAATCTAATTATACATTTATTTGCATCTCTAACAAACCCCGGGGAAGCAATTTCCATTTCAAAAGCAAAAGCCACCAATCACCTCTCTCGCGCCCCGGCTTGCCTTTTCTAACCCCCGCTTTTGTGACAGTTTTCACTGGCAGAGAAACACGAGTCTGATTACGGCATCATGGGACGTGAAAACATCCACTAGATTTTTACTTTTTTTTAAACTATTTTTTTTTTAGTTAGTTTGGCTTTTTTCTTCTGTAATTTTTACTGTCGATCTTTTTTTTTATTATTGTTGGAATCCTGTCAAATACGTGTCAGTTTTTTGTGAAATATCAAAAATGGATCATTGTGTGATTAGCTTGCTAGTTACGCGATGTTGTGGGATTTCTGCCTAATTGCCAGAGTCAAATCTTTTTAGTAATGATATATATATATAATATATATATATATATATATATATATATAGTATATATATATATATATATATATAATCATATATATATATATATATATATATATATATATATATATAATATATATACATTATATATATACATTATATATATCTAAAAGGATAAATTTTGCACATTTAGAAGTGTTTTCAAATTCAAATAAGTCATATATTTTAATACATTAATGTCGGGATTCTCTTATCGACCTCGGGAACAGAGCCCCCAGGCCGGTCAGAAGCTATTGTCTTTGAATGGTTCCATTAAAAAACAATAGCTTCTGACCGGCCAGGGAATCGAACCCTGGTCCAGACATTATTATATTTAAGTATATGGCTTATTTGAATATATATATATATATATATATATATATATATATATATATATATATATATGTATATATAAATATGTATATATACATACATATATATGTATATATATACATATATATATACATACACACACACACACACATATATATATATATATATATATATATATATATATATATATATATATATATATATATATATATATATATACACATATATATACATCACACACACACACACACACACACATATATATATATATTATATATATATATATATATATATGTATATATATATATATATATATATATATATATATATATATATATATATATACTATTTTGTCATTATCACACCGTTTATCCCTTCTTGTGTCTCAATAAATCCATGGGGAAGAGCTCGCTACACCCCCCCCCCCCCCGCCACCCTTTTTATCTGGTCCAGGAAAATCTTGGCCCCATTTACAGATCTTAATTTCAGGGGTACTAGCAGTTAGAGGGTAATTTGGAGGAAAACTATTCTTGATGAAAATGAAGTATAGTTGTTGAAGAGGAATGTAAAGAAGGTAGAAGTAATTCAGAAGAAATTTTGGAAGAATTAGAAAACGTACACTTATGTTATTTCCCCGTTTTTTGTATATCATGCTCTACCCCTGCACTGATAACACAACCTTTTTTTAAGCTTGTCTTTGCATGAGTTAGTTTGTTTTGATTCATTTCCCCTTTTTTGTACATCATGCTCTACCCCCACACTGATAATAAAACCTTTTAAGCTTGCCTTTGCATGAGTTAGTTTTTTATTTATTTATTTCACATTATTTGTACATCATGCTTTACCCCACACTGATAATAAAACCACCTTAAGCTTGCCTCTACACGAGTTAGTTTGCTTTAATTTTTGTGACATTATAGCTCGGAACTGCTTATATATAAACTCGTTATCTGTTAAATAAAGAATAACTGTATACTTCTCACCTCTCTGTTATAACCTAAATAACCTACCATCAAACTTGCAGAGGATGCTATTCATATCGGGCTGATTTTGTTTGGTTTTAGACAGAATGGGAGTGAGGGTTGTTCACAATGTTTTTAATATGGAATTCTGGTAAAAATTATACAAATACACACATAAAATATGTATATAATATATATATATATATATATATATGTATATATGAGAGAGAGAGAGAGGAGAGGAGAGAAGAGAGAGAGAGGAGAGAGAGAGAGAGAGAGAGAGAGAGAATATCAAAAGCATCAAGGGGATAGATGCTAAACGCAATAACAACTAATTTTTAAAGTAATCACATTATCAATCATGGCTACAGATACAAATATAATAATCAAGTTGATTTGCAGTTATTCTGTGTTACATGAATATATTGTATTTTCCCCGTTTATTGAAATAGATACTTTCCTCTAAAAAGAAAAAACTTTATCTTATTTCTTAGGCAAGAAGCCCATATTATACATTTATTTTCTTTTGTTCAATTCTCACATTCGTCTCTCCTCAAAAAACTGAGAGAGAGAGAGAGAGAGAGAGAGAGAGAGAGAGAGAGAGAGAGGAGAGAGAGAGAGAGAGAGAGAGAGAGAGAGAGAGAGAGCACTTGTTTCAATTCTCCCATTCGTCTCTCACCTTAAAAACAGAGAGAGAGAGAGAGAGAGAGAGAGAGAGAGAGGGAGAGAGAGAGAGATGGGGGTATTTTTTCAATTCCCATATTCGTCCCTCTCAAAAACAGAGAGAGAGAGAGAGAGAGAGAGAGAGAGAGAGAGAGAGAGAGAGAGAGAGAGAGAGAAAACGCATTCTTTCAATTCTTACATTCGTCTCTCCCCTCAAAAAACAGAGAGAGAGAGAGAGGAGAGAGAGAGAGAGAGAGAGAGAGAGAGAGAGAAGGATTGCAGAACTGTTAAAGCTTGCCATAAAACCTAATTGTATTGAAATTGGATCTCTGGTGTCGCACAAGTCGCCACATTGGTTCTTACCGCTCAAGTCATCCCTTTTACCAGAAGGGGACACTCCACTCCACCCATTCCCTCTCCTACCCGATCCCTCTCCTACAGGCCCCAGATAGGAGATCCTCTCCAGTCTTGGCAACCGTCCTGAGGAAATGACACAGACAGCCGACGCAAAAAAAGTCCTTAGGATAGACCTGGATTGCTGGATTTTCTCCGGAAGTGTTGGCGTGGATTATGCAAGTTGGTTCTCCCCAGGCTGATGTTTTCTGGCTTACGGGACAACAGCCGGGGCAAATTTATTCGACTTATTGGGCACTTGAAGCATGGACAATGGCGGGTTACCGATTGCAAAAAGCAGCACTGTTCAACAAATTATACTGTTTGGTGAAATTGAAAATTTCCCTCTTCTTTTTTCTTTCCCCTTTCTTTTTTTCCCTTGCTCTTCTTCACAAGAAAGGGCCATTTACATAGGGAAATAGTTATTTCCAGATACAGAATCTCAGAGCATCTGTATCTGTCCTGGACGACGAAATGGAGAACAATGAAAGTGACTGAGGATTTGAATTTGGGGAAAAGATCATTCGTGAGGATATCTTCACCACGTCCGAATTCATCTCGAAATCTTGTGACTGCTCGCTCGTCTTTCCCTTTAACTATCGCTCGTTCCTGCCAAGATATCTAGTTTTACTAGATGTTGGTTCCTGCAGAGACTGGCCCTGTTAGCTTCTCTCTATATCTGTGTGTTGTTAGTTGTTTCCTTTGAACTAGGCGATGGTCAGTCCAAAAGTTTTAAAATCTTTCTCTGGTAAAATCTCGAGTACAGTTGTAAAGATGGAGGGACATTACAATCTTTACAAATCCTTTTAATTGAACTCATGTTTTAGTACTTGGAACCAAACCCAATATTTTCTGATTCTCTGAAGGATAATAATAAACCAATTACAGATATATTGGTCCTCTCGTCTACTTTCAGACCTTGTCTAATCCTTGCTAATGATGTGTTATCAACTAATCGTTTTATGGGACAGCCCAAAATGTGAGATGGCGCACAAGGGATACAAATCATTAAGATTTACTTAAATACTCTTTTTTTCCATTTAGGGTCGATAAACACTATCGGACCGATAGTCTCGGTTCGGTCCAGGTACTGGAGTGTTCACATCTTAGGTTCGCTGTCGGTCTGATCAGTGTCTTAGCAAAATTATAAATATAAGGAATGGACATAATTGTATAGGAATATTGTTCAGCGATACTATGAAATGTATTTAACACAGTGAACATTATCCTGTTATTGTACATATTTATATTTTTCTATCATGACCGGAGCGGACCGGAGCGAGAGCGGACCGGAGCGAGAGCGGACCGGAGCGCTAGTGTGAATGCTTTCATTTAAAATCATGATTACTCGGTCATTGTAAACTTCTTGAATGAAGGAAACCCAATAGATATTTGTAATTATGTATATGAAATCCTGGATTTCTACAAGAACTTATGATAATAAATAGATTTGGAGTGGTATTACCATGTTATTAATCGGAATTTGTTTGTTTGTTTACATATTTTTGTGGACGTAATATTTTCGTTAAGGTAAATCTGTCTTGTGCAAGATTATTGTATACAATTTATGATGTATCTTTACCTTTAAGTTTTTTGTGATATTAAGTCAATAAAGTATAAATAATAATAACAATATTTTCCCGGATCCTGACTGAAGCGAGAGCGGGGCGCTACCGGAACGAAAGTGTGAATCAACCCTCAAGTATCAGAAACTCGACTACCTTTGGTGTCGAGGTCTCAAATCAAATATAAACCTGATTAGCAATGTGTTCCAAGACATTCTGACCAAATTGCACTAGGTGATGCAACCACCGATTACAATCATTTAATTCTAAATAACATCTATAATGTTTTGGTGACCGATGTGGTAACGTCCCTGACTGGTGATCGCCAGGCTGGGGGGTCGAGTCCCGCTTAGACTCGTTAGTTCCTTTGGTCGCTGCAACCTCACCATCCTTTTAAACTAAGGATGGAAGGGTTTGGGGGAGCCTATAGGTCTATCTGCCTCCTTGGTCCTAGCTTGGGTGGAGAAGGGGCATGGTCGCTGATCATATGTATATATGGTTAGTCTCTAGGGCATTGTCCTGCTTGATAGGGCAAGGACACTCTCCCTGGCTTCTGCCATTCATGAGCGCCCTTTAAATCTTTAAACTGATTAGCATTATGTTCCAAAACAATTTGACCAAATTGTACTAGGTGATGCAATCATTGATTACAATAATTAAATTTTCAATAAGATTTGTAATAAAACAATTAATGTTTCTTTTATTGCTCGTCATCCATTGGCAGATTTACTTGTATTGAGTTGATTGAGTAGATCGATGATTGATATTATAGATTTGTAAGTAAAATTAGTTTCTGATTGCATACATTGAATTATGATACAACATTAGAATGAGAACTCATGTTGAATGTAAGCCATGATAAGTATTTCATGTAGACATTGAAATATATTTATTCTCAGTGAAGTAGAAAAAGATATCTTTACTACTTCCCCACCGTTACCCCTACATTAAAGGGTCGGTTGCCTGATCAAAGGCATCCTCTTCCGTCAAACCTCTTCTCTCCATATCATCCCTCACCATATATTTTCTTCTTCTTCTTCTTCTTCTTCCCCACCGTTATCCCTAGATTAAGGGGTCAGTTGCCTGATGCGACCTCTCCAATGCCTTCGATCAAAGGCATCCTCTTCCACCAAACTTCTTCTCTCCATATCATCCCTCACCATATATCTTCTTCTTCTTCTTCTTTCTTCTTCTTCTTCTTTCCCACCATTATCCCTAAATTGAAGGGTCGGTTGCCTGATGTACCCTCTCCAATGCCTTCGATCAAAGGCACCCTCTTCCACCAAACTTCATCTCTCCATATCATCCCTCACCATATATCTTCTTCTTCTTCTTCTTCTTCTTCTTTATCTTCTTCTTCTTCTTCTTCTTTCCCACCATTATCCCTAAATTAAAGGGTCGGTTGCCTGATGCGTCCTCTCCAATGCCTTCGATCAAAGGCATCCTCTTCCACCAAACTTCATCTCTCCATATCATCCCTCACCATATATCTTCTACTTCTTCTTCTTCTTCTTCTTCTTTATCTTCTTCTTCTTCTTCTTCTTTCCCACCATTATCCCTAAATTAAAGGGTCGGTTGCCTGATGCGTCCTCTCCAATGCCTTCAATCAAAGGCATCCTCTTCCAACAAACTTCATCTCTCCATATCATCCTTCACTTTACCTCGCCATCTAATTTTCGGCCTCCCTCTTGATTTTCTCCTTACAGGTTTCTCTTTACCATACTCTACAAAACATTCTTCTAAATAGTATTGCTCCAAAACATTAATATATTGTAAATAATTTGATTTAGATACAGTTTCTAAAGTACTCTACCAGATTGAAGTATTCTTTCACACATACAATATTATTCAACAAGAAAATTAAGCTTATACAATATTGAAGTCATTGGACAATATTGAGAGTGGATATTTTGTATAATTGCAATCAAATTGCTATTTTAAAGATCATTGTAATACGCTTTGCGTAAAGATACAAATTGAATTTTCTGACGAAAATGTATTGGTTTTGGGTTCATCTTCATTCGCTATTAAAATTCTCTCTCTCCCTCTCTCTCTCTCTCTCTCTCTCTCTCTCCTCTCTCTCTCTCTCTCTCTCTCTCTCTCTCTTTCTCTCTCTCTCTCTCAACCGGGACAGGATAATTTGTACATTTAGAAATCACTTGCTTAAAGCTGATACTCATTTTGTATTATCTCTCTCTCTCTCTCTCTCTCTCTCTCTCTCTCTCTCTCTCTCTCTCTCTCTCTCTCTCTACATGTATATGCGTGCGTGTGTATATTCAGTAGTGAGAAGGAACTCGACAATATTGTGTTGCAAGACGAGAAAAACTTATGTAGCCAATGAAACCACTCATATCTAGTTATACATTTTCTCTCTCTCTCTCTCTCTCTCTCTCTCTCTCTCTCTCTCTCTCTCTCTCTCTCTCTCTCTCTCTCTCTCTCTCTCTCTACGTGCCTGTGTTCGTGTGAATGACCTCGGAAAAAAAAAAAAAACCTTGTTGTACGAAGAGTAGAATTTTTCCTGGCTCCTCCGAAGCCTCCGAACTCCGGGGATCACTCATTTTCGTTCCCGACAATAATTTCCCCCAAAGGAACGCTGATAGACTAAGGTTATTCTCTTCCTACATGGATATATGGATCTCTGAGGGATACACTTGTAATATGCTGTCAAGCCTAAAGCTGCTTTTATGTCTCTCGCCAGCTTCCCCCTTCCGCTAGTTTCTTATCGTTTCCAATCTGTCACTCTTTTTGTGTGTGTCTGTGTGCGCTCGCTTTTCGTCCTTCGGACCTCGTTGAGAATATAAGATATGAGTGTTTGTAGGCGCCAAGTGCGCTGCTCTTCAAGTTAAAATGCACGTTATTGCTCGAAGCTTTGTGTCTTTTTGAAGGCTGTTCGTCCTAGCGAGATGTTTTGATCATGGAGGAATGAAGGCGTAGAACGATATGCGTTCATCGAAATATTAAATTGGGCGACTTGCGCAGACTCCGTATTTC
>NC_090736.1:3875029-3920029 GCF_036898095.1 Palaemon carinicauda | reverse complement strand
TAGGTGGAGTTATGACAAAGTGATGGACGTTTTGTATGAACCTTATGATAAAGTTCAAGTGGTTATGTTAAGAGGTTTGACGGCAATTTGGAAGCAACCCATATACTACCAACATGATGACTCTAATGTGCATAAAAAACTGAATATCATTGTAAATGTGGAAAAGGCTGGATTTGCCGTTGTGGCAATTGTCCATGATCTTGGACCTAGTAATTTGAGGGTTTGGAAAGCATTCGGGATTGATCCCCTTAACCCAGAAAAAAATCTTTTTTTAAAAACCCATGTGCTGACAGGAATGTCTCCATATTTGCTGATGCTCCCCATATGATAAAGTTAATTAGAAATCATTTTCTGGATCACGGTTTTCTTATGGAAAATGGAAATAGCGTATCTGATGCCTGTGTCCCTGAAATGCTATTGAAAACCGTATCAGAGTATGCCTTAGAGTATAAGATTAATAGAACACATATCAATATAAGTGGCTTACAAAGACCGCGTGTAAAATATGCTGCACAGCTACTTTCAAAGTCATGTCTTCTTTGTTCTGTTATTCTGTTAGGATTAAAATGAGAATTCATTGTACCAAAACAACTTTCTCCATGTTAATCCTTAACTCGTTGTGTAGGATTTATTACCAAGGATAACTTTCTCTACGTTAATCTATACCTCTTTGGCAGTTAATACATTACAGTATTTGTGTTCCCTTTTAAGATACATCTATACCCTATGACTATGTTTAGAAGCATCAGAATATTATTAAACTTTGATGTATGGTCTGCCATAAGGATAATCTGTACTTTGATAAAAAGAAAAAAAAATATTAAGAAGTATTATTATTTTAGAAAGGTATCCTTGCATCGTGTTACGACGTATACCTGTCAGTCAATGCTGTCAAGGGAGACCAGACGAGTGTGACGTCATGCGCAGACGGAACTTATTTTCGCTCGCTGATGAGCCGACCTCTTGATCAGCGCCCGAGCCCCATCGCCGCCAAAACTCGGACCAAGGAGGGCCAGGTAATGGCTGCTGATGACTCAGCAAATAAACCTATAGCAACCCCCCCCCCCCCATCCCCATCCTTTAGCTCACAAGGATGGTGAGGTTGCAGCGACCAAATAAACTTACGAGGTTGAGCGGGACTCGAACCCCAATCTGGCGTTCACCAATCAGGGACGTTACCACATCTGCCAGCACAACCCTATATCCCCCCCCCCCAAAAAAAATAGATAAATAAGAATAAACACAAAACTGTAATAAGTCAAATTTTTATAGTTTATATAGGAAATAAATTTTATTTCAATGTTTTTACTGTTCTTAAAATATTTTAGTTTTCCTTGTTTCCTTTCCTCACTGGGCTATTTTCCCTGTTGGGGCCCCTGGGCTTATAGCATCCTGCTTTTCCAACTAGGGTTGTAGCTTAGCATTTAAAAATAATAATAATAATAATAATAATAATAATAATAATAACTACAACAACAATAATAATAATAATAATAATAATAATAATAATAATAATAATAATAATAATGGAGAGTGTCAGTTTGCTGTCTATCTTCTCACTTCTAAACAATTCATGAAAACCTGTCATAGAGATCTATGATCGAATGAATTGTTCTCCTCCAGAGACAAAAGTTAAATGAAGTGGGAGTTCCAAGATGGCGGCTGCAGTTCGAATATATTCCTAAACTTCATATCCTTGAAGTTCGAGGTGAAAATATTGTATTAAGTTACTATTGGTGGTGCTATCAACATATTATTATTATTGTCATTGTTATTATTATCATTATTATTATTTATTATTATTATTATTATTATTATTATTATTATTATTGTTGTTGTTGTTGTTGTTTATTATTTTAATCTTTGTTATTATTATTATTATTATTATTATTATTACTTTCTAAGCTACAACCCTAGTTGGAAAAGCAGGATGCTTTAAGCCCAAGGGCTCCAACGGAGAAAAATAGCCCAGGGAAGAAAGAAAATAATTATTATTTTATTATTGTTATTATTTATTATATAGTTTTTTTATTATTATTATTAATATTATTATTATTATCATTATCATTATTATTACTTTCTAAGCTACAACCCTAGTTGGAAAAGCAGGATGCTGTAAGCCTAAGGGATCCAACGGAGAAAAATAGCCCAGGGAAGAAAGAAAATAAGGAAATAAATAAACTACAAGAGAAGCAATGAACAGTAATAACATTAAAATAGATCTTTCATATTTAAACTATAAAAACTTCAAAATAACAAGTGGAAGAGAAATAAGACAGAATAGTGTGCCCGAGTGTACCCTCAAGCAAGAAAACTCTAACTCAAGACAGTGGAAGACTATGCCACGGAGTCTATGGCACTACCCAAGACTAGAGAACAATGGTTAGATTTTGGAGTGTCCTTCTAAAAACCCTACCCTAAGCCAGTAGAACAGAGGCTATGGCACTACCCAAGACTAGAGAACAATGGTTTTATTTTGTAGTGTCTTCTTAGAAGAGCGGCTTACCACAGCTAAAGAGTCTCTTCTATCTTATATCAATATCTGTTTCCTTTTCCTCTGTCTCCGTCTGTCTCTCTTTGTGTCTCTTGAAAAGCTCCCGTAGATGGCTTTCATTGGCTGAGATCCCTCAAGGGAGGGCGGCTCCTGGCGGGACCCGTAGGGCGGGCCCAAGTGGGGCGTTCGTATGAAGGATCTCGGGATCAGGCCCAACATCTTTATATCATTTTCCCAAATTAAAGTGTCAGTGAAAGAGATGAATGGAATGTCAATAATCCGGGCATTACCCTGATGAACGATATTGAGATGGGTGCCTGAGAGATTTGGCCCAGCACGGGGATAATGGATGTTTGAACCACTCGTCTCCCATCCCCTTCGATGCTCTTCCCACTCCCTTTCCTTAACACACACACACGCACACACGCACAGATAGATTGATAGATAGATCATTTTATTGACCACAGCTACATAGATGACGTATAACAAAATGCCCACAAACATATTTGTTTACAATTATACTTTATCAAACAGCTATATGTCCACACAATAACAACATATAAAAGAACACAGACAATATAAACAAATAAGAAAACAAAAGATGAATCGGCCTACCATGTGAACTTTTACACCATCAAAATCTCATAGATTAAATTACATGTCTTATCAAACACACATACACACGTAAACATGGTTCGTTCCTTCTTTTATGATACTTCTCACAAACACACACACACACACACACACACACACACGTATCAATAAATTTCTTCACAAATGTTTTATCTGATTGTCTTTTTCCAAAAATATTCTCTCTCTCTCTCTCTCTCTCTCTCTCTCTCTCCATTAGTGTTATCTCTTTTTTATTTTTTACCAAAATGGCTATTTTTCTCTTTTTTCGAAATTGATTAAGCTCCGTCTATCGCTCTCTCTTTATTAGAATGGTTGATTCTCTCTCTCTCTCTCTCTCTCTCTCTCTCTCTCTCTCCATTAGTGTTATCTCTTTTTTTTATTTTTTACCAAAATGGCTATTTTTCTCTTTTTTCGAAATTGATTAAGCTCCGTCTATCGCTCTCTCTTTTATTAGAATGTTGATTCTCTCTCTCTCTCTCTCTCTCTCTCTCTCTCTCTCTCTCCATTAGTGTTATCTCTTTTTTTTTATTTTTACCAAAATGGATATTTTTCTCTTTTTCTCGAAATTGATTAAGCTCCGTCTATCGCTCTCTCTTTTATTAGAATGGTTGATTCTCTCTCTCTCTCTCTCTCTCTCTCTCTCTCTCCATATTCTACAGCCAATGGTGAATGCTGATCTTCTATTCGGAGCTATTCTTAAGATTTGCCCCCTCTTCTCTCTCTCTCTCTCTCTCTCTCTCTCTCTCTCTCTCTCTCAAATCGAGTTATATGATAGCCTCTGTTTTTCTCTGGTTCGTATATCACTTCATTTACCCCTCTTTTATTACTATTACCAGGTAATACTTGACATTTCTCTCTGTTTTTTATATACTAAACCTTTCAGCAATTCAAAGTTTCACGAGAGCAAAAACAACGTCGTCAGCATTTTTTTTTTTCTTTTAGGATATTCTCCTAAGACGAATCAGAGCAACATTATTATTATTATTATTATTATTATTATTATTATTATTATTATTATTATTATTGTTGTTGTTGTTGTTGTTGTTGTATTTATTATTATTATTATTATTATTATTATTATTATTATTATTATTATTATTATTATTATTAGGTAAGCTACAACTCTAGTTGGAAAACCAGGATGCTATAAGCATGAGATCTAGTGGATTCAGTCTTTGCATTCATTCCACAATTCCTCTCTTGTTATGGAAGGCAAATAGAACGGCTCAGTATGCTAACTTTCATATTTCTCTCGAATAATGATTTTACTTTCCGAGTAACCTAATTCTTATCACCAAGTCTTGAACAGCTGGCCCTAGTTTAAGATTGTTTTGGCCTATTGGAAACGTCCCCTGCATGGGGATTTGCCGGACTGGGGGTTCGAATCCCGCTTAAGTTGAACAGTTTCTTGTAGTGCCTGTAACCTCACCATCTTTGTGAGCGAAGGATGGGGTGTTTGGGGTAGCCTAGAGATCTACCCGCTGAATCATCAGCAGCCGTTGCCTGGCCCTCCAAGGTCCTAGCTTGGGTGCTGATCATATGTATATATTGTCCTTTCAAGGACACTGTCACTAGGCCTTGACTGTGCCATTCATGAGTGGCCTTTAAATCTATTAGAATCACTGAATTCTAGGCGAGGAATTGAACATAGATTTGGGGGGACATCAGTACAATATTAAACTTCCCGACAACAGACAGTTAACAGACAATAGAACTTGAAAATTTACCCAAAAATTTACTCTCGGCTTTGATGAAAAGACCCCTAGCTGAGAATATTGGTTGAAGTCACATTTTTCTTGGAGCTTATTACTCTCTCTCTCTCTCTCTCTCCTCTCTCTCTCTCTCTTTCTCCTCTCTCTCTCTCTCTCTCTCTCTCTCCTGCTTCTGCTTCCTTCCTCTCTCTCTCTCTCTCTCTCTCTCTCTCTCTCTTCTGCCTCTGCTTCCTTCCTTTCTCTCTCTCTCTCTCTCTCCTGCTTCCTTCCTCTCTCTCTCTCTCTCTCTCTCTCTCTCTCTCTCTTCTGCCTCTGCTTCCTTCCTTTCTCTCTCTCTCTCTCTCCTGCTTCCTTCCTCTCTCTCTCTCTCTCTCTCTCTCTCTCTCTCCCCCTCTCTCAACTTGCGTGAATAATAACCTCAACTTTAGAAGATTCGCCTCTGTGGTCTATAAATAGATTCCACGGGGCTGAAGATCGCATTGGTGCTGTTGAACAGCGAACTGAGAGAGAGAGAGAGAGAGAGAGAGAGAGAGAGAGAGAAGTTTATTGCAGTTCCAGGCGTCTTTGAGAGTCGAGAAAACAGCGCTTGAGATTCGACAAACACTCAGTTCAGTTACCGGTTACTGGAAAACAAACCGGTCTTGTCTTTCCATCAGCTTCTGGCACTCGTATTCTCTTCTCTGTGCTTTCCTGTGTGATATCATCTATCATTTTTTATCATCACTATTGTTATTATTAACATAATTGTTATTAATATTATCATTATTATTATTACTGTTGTTGTTGTTTGCTTATGATAATAGAGTTTCATAGTGGATTAAAATTGTAAGATCAATATGAAGAAGATAAGAATAGGGTTGTGTAGGTCCATTGAGCAAAGTAGAAAATGGAAATAAAATGTCCATTTTCTTCTCTCTGAATCTTATTGGAAACGTTCCTGCCTAGCATTCACCGGACTGGGATTCGAGCACCGCTCAAACTCGTTAGTTCATTTGGTCGCTGCAATATCTCCATCCTTGTGAGCTAAGGATTAGGAGTTTGGGGAACTTATAGGTCTACCTGCTGTGAGTCATCAGTAGCCATTGCCTGGTCATCCTTGGTCCTAGCTTGGGCGGAGGGGGACTGGGGGTTTATTGAATATATATTTGGTCAGTTTTCTAGGGCATTGTCCTGCTTGCTAGGGCAATGTCACTGTCCCTTGCCGCTGCCATTCATGAGCGGCCTTTAAAACCTTTTAACTTTTAAAGGTTTAAAGGCTGCTCGTGAATGACAGAGGCAAGGGACAGTGACATTGCCCTAGCAAGCAGGACAATGCCCTAGAGACTGACCATATATATTATATGATCAACGCCCAAGCCCCCTTTCCACCCAAGCTATGACCAAGGATGACCAGGCAATGGCTACTGATGACTCACAGCAGGTAGACCTATAAGTTCCCCAAACCCCTAATCCTTAGCTCACAAGGATGGAGAGATTGCAACGACCAAATTAAACGAACGAGTTTGAGTGGTACTCGGACCCCAGTCAGGAACGTTACCACATCGACCACCATAACCCTGTATTCTCTTTAAATAGTAGATTCCCCTTTCATCACTTTGTATTATCTACCTTTCCTCTTACCTTATTCTTCCTTTACTTTCCGATATCCTTTTTATTTTAATTTAGTTATTTTTCTTTACGTTTCCTTTAATACTTTTATATTGTAAGTTTCTTGTCTAATTTAAAGCATTTTTTTTTATTTTTTTCATCTCCTCTTTTTCTGTATTTTCTATTTCCTTCGTTGTTTTTACTTCTTTATTATATACTTTCTCCATTTTTCATCTCTCTACCCCCTCCTGTTTTCCTCTGTATTTCTCTCATTCTTATATTCCTCTCTTCATTTATGTTTCTCTCGCTATTTGTTTCGTTCTTATGTCATTTTCTTATACATTTTCTTTCATTCTTATCTGATATTCATTTTTTCCCTCACTGGGCTATTTTTCCCTGTTGAAGCCCTTGGGCTTATAGCATCTTGCTTTTCCAACTAGGGTTGGTAGCTTGGCTAGTAATAATAATGATAATAATAATAGTTTAAATAGAAGACTATTATTTTTAATGTTGTTACTCTTCTTAAAACATTTCATTTTTCCTTGTTTCCTTTCCTCGCTGGGCTATTTTCCCTGTTGGAGCCCCTGAGCTTATAGCATCCTGCTTTTCCAACTAGGGTTGTAGCTTAGCAAGTAATAATAATAATAATAATAAAAATAATAATAATAAAAATTATGATGATAATAATAATAATAATAATAATAATAATAATAATAATAATAATAATATTAATAAAAATGATAATAATAATTCTAAAATCTTGACATTCTAAAGGATTTTCACGAAGGAAAACATCTTCCTCCTTTTGCGAGGAAAAAATTATATTGAAATCGAATTTAATCTAGTTGTACATTGCTACCTTCAAAGGTGGTCTGTGAAAGGTGTTTACTAGTCCACAGAGATTAGATCCGTCCTGTGATATATATATCAAAGCAGGTAAGAGTGACCTAATCTCCTACTCCTTATTCTCTAGAATGGGTGTTTTTTATCTCATAAATGAGAGAGAGAGAGAGAGAGAGAGAGAGAGAGAGGAGAGAGAGAGAGAGAGAGAGAGAGAGAGAGAGAGAGATTCATGATGTGCCTAATGCCTTTTTTGGTGTTTAAAAACCACCCCTATTTCCAAAAAAATTATAAATATTATCTATATATATATAGATAGATAGATAGATAGATATATATATATATATATACCTGTATATATATATATATATATAATTATACCTATATATATATATATATATATTATACCTATATATATATATATATATATATATTTGAGGAAATTGGTAACCTTTTTAACATTTTCATCAAAAATTTTACATTTTTCGACCAAGATATTTCGGGCAAGGCACCAGCCCTAAATTCAAATCATTATAGCACTATCCTCTTACCTTCAGTCAGGACATGGAAGAGCGTTAGTATTCACATTTGAAGCGTAATATTTCTCTGCTTGAGCAATAAAAAAAATAAATAAAAAAAGTGTTGTTCGTCAGGCTTCCAGTGTCTTCAAGAGGTAATGGTATGGCGTAATACACACTTCAGGTTAGAAGAGGAAACAAAATGATACCTATCTTATTATTCCGACATGGCACTTGGCATGTAAGATGCCTGGCAAACAGACAAAGAGGAATTGCTGAGGAAGAAACTAATTTCATTACTTCTGTCCTATCTAAGTTCGTTTTGAAGTTGATATCCTGTAAGGAGGGCAATGCTGATATCTGTTTAATTATTCCACCATGGGCACTTGGCATGTAAGATAACTGGTAAACAGACAAGAGAATTGCTGAGGAAGAAACTAATTTCATTACTTCTGTCCTATCTAAGTTCGTTTTGAAGTTGATATCCTGTAAGGAGGGCAATGCTGATATCTATTTAATTATTCCACCATGGCACTTGGCATGTAAGATAACTGGTAAACAGACAAAGAGAATTGCTGAGGAAGAAACTAATTTAAATTACTTCTGTCCTATCTAAGTTCGTTTTGAAGTTAATATCCTGTAAGGAGGGCAATGCTGATATCTGTTTAATTATTCCAACATTGGCACTTGGCATGTAAGATGACTGGCAAACAGACAAAGGGAATTGCTGAGGAAGAAACTAATTTAATTACTTCTGTCCTATCTAAGTTCGTTTTGAAGTTAATATCCTGTAAGGAGGGCAATGCTGATATCTGTTTAATTAATTCCAACATGGCACTTGGCATGTAAGATGACTGGCAAACAGACCAAAGGAATTGCTAAGGAAGAAACTAATTTTACTACCTCTGTCTTAACTAAGTTCGTTTTGAAGTTGATACCTTGCAAGGAGGGTAATTTTGGAACTGCGGGTTCCATATCGAAAATTACCTAACTGAAGAGATGGTTTTTAAGGCCTAGCAATTACTGTCTTAGAGTTAAGGTAAAAATGCTGGTTTTATAACTGTGGATCAGCACGAATCAAAGGACAGGCACAAAAGTTATAGGCATTGGATTACAACTTTTAGAGGGGCAGGAAAAATTCCACCCGTGATTTTTTTCCTCAGAGTGGAATAGAATTTTGCTCTCGCTCGGTTTTTCCGGTAAAAATTCTAAGGAAATTGACCCTAACAAACTTCAAAGGAAAAGTTTACCTATGTAGATGTTATCAATTTTGTCTGAACCCATTTTCTTTCCGATTTTGGATTTTTATTTCTGGTCAATAAAGTCTTTTGAAGGGTTCGAAATATGTATGTGCCGCAATGTTTTAGAAAAATGAGAGAGAGAGGAGAGAGAGAGAGAGAGAGAGAGAGAGAGAGAGAGGATGTTATAATGGGAATTATATAGTTCTCGATAGTGGGATGCTTACTTCTAAGGTCCAAAAGATTACACCTCTCTCTCTCCTCCTCTCTCTCTCTCCTCTCTCTCTCTCTCTCTCTCTCTATATATATATATATATGTATGTATATAATCATCATCATCATCATCACCAGCAGCAGCAGCAGCAGCAGTTGCTTGTCTACTGCAGAACAAAGGCCTCAGACATACCCTTCCCCTTACGTCGGTTTATGGTCTTTCTATGGCAGACAGCACCCTGAAACGTTCTTATTTCCTCAATCCATCGTCTTCTATTCCTTTCCCTGCTTCGTTTGCAATCTCTAGGGACTCATTGTGTTATTCTTCCTGTCCATCTATTACCTGTCATTCTCGTTATATGTCCTGCCCACGTCCATTTCTTTTTCTTACATGTTCATAGAATATCCTATACTGTAGTTTGCTCTCGTATCTAATTATCGTTATTTCCAGCATTATTCTTTCCATAGATCTCTGAGTTAAAAATAGCTTATGTTCTAAGGCATTAGTAATGTTCCAAGTTTTTTACGCATAATTTAAAACTGGTAGGACCATCTGATTAAACACTTTTCTTTTGAGAGAAAGTGACATTTTACTTTTCATAAGCTTATTTTGTTTTGCATAAGCTCTTCATTCCACGCTGTGAACAATATAGGAGTGATGGAGACTCCCTGTCTAACTACTTTCTCAATCGGAATTTTCTCACTATCTTTATGTAGGTTTAGGATTGCTGTACTTCCCGTATAGATATCTTCAAGTGTTTTTACATAAGATTAATCTATTCCTTGTTTTTGAAGGGCTTTCCTTACTACTGAAGCTTTGACAGAATCAAAGGCTTTCTCATAGTCCGTAAATGCCATACATAGTGGTGTGCCATAATCTGTTGATTTTTCCATTAGCTGGTTAATTCCATGGAATGGTCAGTTGTTGAATACAAAGTTAAAAAGCATGCCTGCTCTCATGGTTGATTGAAAAGTCTAACTGTCTTTCTATTCGGCTTAATATGATCTTTGTAAATATTTTATATACTACGAAGAATAAACTCATCGGGCAGCATTTTTTCAGGGTTTTTATATCTCCCTTTCTTGGAAATTAGTAAAATGATAAAATGTTTTCCAGGTTGTAGGATTAGAGCATTCATGCAGACATTTTGTGTAAAGTTTAGCTAGTTTTACTACTACGATATATCCACTGTTTATTATTAAATCAGTTGTTAGGCCATATTCTCTTGCTGTTTTACCTCTTCAAGGATTTTAATGATTTCTTCTCTTCTACGTTTACGTTTGGTACTGGCTTAAGTGTTTCATTAATTCTATTGGCAAAGTTATTTCTTATATCACCATTGTATAGAAATCCTCGGTAATTTTTATGACTCCATTTCTTTTGTTGATAATATTTCCATTTTCATCATTTAAAGCAAATATATCTGTTGGCTCCCTGTTCCAAATCTTCATTTTCATCATTTTGATGCTTCTTCCTTTTGTGTTTATTCAATGTTGGTCTCATTATGTTTACGAATGTCTTACATTTATAATTTGTCCATTGTTTTGGATAGTTCTACTAATTATATTCGATCTCTCTTGAGTTTTATTCTCATTTCCAACCTTTTTCTTTATTAAGTTTTTGATGTTTTCTGATAGTTTTCCTTGATCTGGATTAGGTTCCACCTACCTCTTGTGCTGATTTCATTACAAATGTCTGAGCAAAGATCTGGCAGTAATTCTACCCTTCTGCAAGCGTTGTCAACGTTATAGATGCGGTCTGAGCAAAGAGCTGGCAGCAACTTTAGCCTTCGGGAAGCGTTGTCAGCGTCATAGATGCAGTGTGAGCAAAGAGCTGGCAGCAAGTTTAGCCTTCGGGAAGCGTTGTCAGCGTCATAGATGCGGTGTGAGCAAAGAGCTGGCAGCAACTTTAGCCTTCGGGAAGCGTTGTCAGCGTCATAGATGGGGTGTGAGCAAAGAGCTGGCAGCAACTTTAGCCGTCGGGAAGCGCTGTCAGCGTCATAGAAGCGGTCTGAGCAAAGAGCTGGCAGCAACTTTAGCCTACGGGAAGCGTTGTCAGCGTCATAGATGCGGTCTGAGCAAAGAGGTCGCAGCAACTTTAGCCTTCGGGAAGCGTTGTCAGCGTCATAGATGCAGTGTGAGCAAAGAGCTGGCAGCAAGTTTAGCCTTCGGGAAGCGTTGTCAGCGTCATAGATGCGGTCTGAGCAAAGAGCTGGCAGCAACTTTAGCCTTCGGGAAGCGTTGTCAGCGTCATAGATGGGGTGTGAGCAAAGAGCTGGCAGCAACTTTAGCCTTCGGGAAGCGCTGTCAGCGTCATAGAAGCGGTCTGAGCAAAGAGCTGGCAGCAACTTTAGCCTACGGGAAGCGTTGTCAGCGTCATAGATGCGGTCTGAGCAAAGAGCTGGCAGCAACTTTAGCCTTCGGGAAGCGTTGTCAGCGTCATAGATGCGGTCTGAGCAAAGAGCTGGCAGCAACTTTAGCCTCGGGAAGCGTTGTCAGCGTCATAGATGCGGTGTGAGCAAAGAGCTGGCAGCAACTTTAGCCTCGGGAAGCGTTGTCAGCGTCATAGATGCGGTCTGAGCAAAGAGCTGGCAGCAACTTTAGCCTTCGGGAAGCGTTGTCAACGTCTTAGATGCGGTCGGAGAGAAGCGTTGTCAGCGTCATAGATGCGGTCTGAGCAAAGAGCTGGCAGCAACTTTAGCCTTCGGGAAGCGTTGTCAGCGTCATAGATGCGGTCTGAGCAAAGAGCTGGCAGCAACTTTAGCCTTCGGGAAGCGTTGTCAGCGTCATAGATGCGGTCTGAGCAAAGAGCTGGCAGCAACTTTAGCCTTCGGGAAGCGTTGTCAGCGTCATAGATGCGGTGTGAGCAAAGAGCTGGCAGCAAGTTTAGCCTTCGTAAAGCGTTGTCAGCGTCATAGATGCGGTGTGAGCAAAGAGCTGGCAGCAACTTTAGCCTTCGGGAAGCGTTGTCAGCGTCATAGATGCGGTGTGAGCAAAGAGCTGGCAGCAACTTTAGCCTTCGGGAAGCGTTGTCAGCGTCATAGATGCGGTGTGAGCAAAGAGCTGGCAGCAACTTTAGCCTTCGGGAAGCGTTGTCAGCGTCATAGATGCGGTGTGAGCAAAGAGCTGGCAGCAACTCTAGCCTTCGGGAAGCGTTGTCAGCGTCATAGATGCGGTGTGAGCAAAGAGCTGGCAGCAACTTAGCCTTCTGCAAGCGTTGTCAGCGTCATAGATGATGTCTGAGCAAAGAGCTGGCAGCAACTTTAGCCTACGGGAAGCGTTGTCAGCGTCATAGATGCGGTGTGAGCAAAGAGCTTGGCAGCAACTTTAGCCTTCGGGAAGCGTTGTCAAAAGAGCTGGCAGCAACTTTAGCCTTCGAGAAGCGTTGTCAGCGTCATAGATCCGGTGTGAGCAAAGAGCTGGCAGCAACTTTAGCCTTCGGGAAGCGTTGTCAGCGTCATAGATGCGGTCTGAGCAAAGAGCTGGCAGCAACTTTAGCCTTCTGCAAGCGTTGTCAGCGTCATAGATGATGTCTGAGCAAAGAGCTGGCAGCAACTGTAGCCTTCAGGAAGCGTTGTCAGCGTCATAGATGCGGTGTGAGCAAAGAGCTGGCAGCAACTGTAGCCTTCGGGAAGCGTTGTCAGCGTCATAGATGCGGTCTGAGCAAAGAGCTGGCAGCAACTTTAGCCTTCTGCAAGCGTTGTCAGCGTCATAGATGATGTCTGAGCAAAGAGCTGGCAGCAACTTTAGCCTTCGGGAAGCGTTGTCAGCGTCATAGATGCGGTTCTGAGCAAAGAGCTGGCAGCAACTTTAGCCTTCTGCAAGCGTTGTCAGCGTCATAGATGATGTCTGAGCAAAGAGCTGGCAGCAACTTTAGCCTACGGGAAGCGTTGTCAGCGTCATAGATGCGGTGTGAGCAAAGAGCTGGCAGCAACTTTAGCCTTCTGCAAGCGTTGTCAGCGTCATAGATGATGTCTGAGCAAAGAGCTGGCAGCAACTTTAGCCTACGGGAAGCGTTGTCAGCGTCATAGATGCGGTCTGAGCAAAGAGCTGGCAGCAACTTTAGCCTACGGGAAGCGTTGTCAGCGTCATAGATGCGGTCTGAGCAAAGAGCTGGCAGCAACTGTAGCCTTCGGGAAGCGTTGTCAGCGTCATAGATGCGGTCTGAGCAAAGAGCTGGCAGCAACTTTAGCCTTCGGGAAGCGTTGTCAGCGTCATAGATGCGGTCTGAGCAAAGAGCTGGCAGCAACTTTAGCCTTCGGGAAGCGTTGTCAGCGTCATAGATGTGTCTGAGCAAAGAGCTGGCAGCAACTTTAGCCTTCGGGAAGCGTTGTCAGCGTCATAGATGCGGTCTGAGCAAAGAGCTGGCAGCAACTTTAGCCTTCGGGAAGCGTTGTCAGCGTCATAGATGCGGTCTGAGCAAAGACTGGCAGCAACTTTAGCCATCGGGAAGCGTTGTCAAAGAGCTGGCAGCAACTTAGCCTTCGGGAAGCGTTGTCAGCGTCATAGATGCGGTCTGAGCAAAGAGCTGGCAGCAACTGTAGCCTTCGGGAAGCGTTGTCAGCGTCATAGATGCGGTCTGAGCAAAGAGCTGGCAGCAACTTTAGCCTTCGGGAAGCGTTGTCAGCGTCATAGATGCGGTCTGAGCAAAGAGCTGGCAGCAACTTTAGCCTTCGGGAAGCGTTGTCAGCGTCATAGATGCGGTCTGAGCAAAGAGCTGGCAGCAACTTTAGCCTTCGGGAAGCGTTGTCAGTCATAGATGCGGTCAGAGCAAAGAGCTGGCAGCAACTTTAGCCTTCGGGAAGCGTTGTCAGCGTCATAGATGCGGTCTGAGCAAAGAGCTGGCAGCAACTTTAGCCTTCGGGAAGCGTTGTCAGCGTCATAGATGCGGTGTGAGCAAAGAGCTGGCAGCAACTTTAGCCTTCGGGAAGCGTTGTCAGCGTCATAGATGCGGTCTGAGCAAAGAGCTGGCAGCAACTTAGCCTTCGGGAAGCGTTGTCAGCGTCATAGATGCGGTCTGAGCAAAGAGCTGCAGCAACTGTAGCCTTCGGGAAGCGTTGTCAGCGTCATAGATGCGGTCTGAGCAAAGAGCTGGCAGCAGTAAAGCGTCATAGATGCGGTCTGAGCAAAGAGCTGGCAGCAACTTTAGCCTTCGAGAAGCGTTGTCAACGTCATAGATGCGGTGTGAGCAAAGAGCTGGCAGCAACTTAGCCTTCGGGAAGCGTTGTCAACGTCATAGATGCGGTCTGAGCAAAGAGCTGGCAGCAACTTTAGCCTTCGAGAAGCGTTGTCAGCGTCATAGATCCGGTGTGAGCAAAGAGCTGGCAGCAACTTTAGCCTTCGGGAAGCGTTGTCAGCGTCATAGATGCGGTGTGAGCAAAGAGCTGGCAGCAACTTTAGCCTTCGGGAAGCGTTGTCAGCGTCATAGATGCGGTGTGAGCAAAGAGCTGGCAGCAACTTTAGCCTTCGAGAAGCGTTGTCAGCGTCATAGATGCGGTCTGAGCAAAGAGCTGGCAGCAACTGTAGCCTTCGAGAAGCGTTGTCAGCGTCATAGATGCGGTCTGAGCAAAGAGCTGGCAGCAACTTTAGCCTTCGGAAGCGTTGTCAGCGTCATAGATGCGGTTGAGCAAAGAGCTGGCAGCAACTTTAGCCTTCGGGAAGCGTTGTCAGCGTCATAGATGCGGTGTGAGCAAAGAGCTGGCAGCAACTTTAGCCTTCGGGAAGCGTTGTCAGCGTCATAGATGCGGTCTGAGCAAAGAGCTGGCAGCAACTTTAGCCTTCGAAGCGTTGTCAGCGTCATAGATGCGGTGTGAGCAAAGAGCTGGCAGCAACTTTAGCCTTCGGAAGCGTTGTCACGTCATAGATGCGGTGTGAGCAAAGAGCTGGCAGCAACTTTAGCCTTCAAGAAGCGTTGTCACGTCATAGATGCAGTCTGAGCAAAGAGCTGGCAGCAACTGTAGCCTTCGGGAAGCGTTGTCAGCGTCATAGATGCGGTCTGAGCAAAGAGCTGGCAGCAACTTTAGCCTTCGGGAAGCGTTGTCAGCGTCATAGATGCGGTGTGAGCAAAGAGCTGGCAGCAACTTTAGCCTTCGGGAAGCGTTGTCAGCGTCATAGATGCGGTCTGAGCAAAGAGCTGGCAGCAACTTTAGCCTTCGGGAAGCGTTGTCAGCGTCATAGATGGTGTGAGCAAAGAGCTGGCAGCAACTTTAGCCTCGGGAAGCGTTGTCAGCGTCATAGATGCGTGTGAGCAAAGAGCTGGCAGCAACTGTAGCCTTCGGGAAGCGTTGTCAGCGTCATAGATGCGGTCTGAGCAAAGAGCTGGCAGCAACTTTAGCCTTCGGGAAGCGTTGTCAGCGTCATAGATGCGGTGTGAGCAAAGAGCTGGCAGCAACTTAGCCTTCGGGAAGCGTTGTCAGCGTCATAGATGCGGTGTGAGCAAAGAGCTGGCAGCAACTTTAGCCTTCGGGAAGTGTCATAGTCTGAGCAAAGAGCTGGCAGCAACTTTAGCCTTCGGGAAGCGTTGTCAGCGTCATAGATGCGGTCTGAGCAAAGAGCTGGCAGCAACTTTAGCCTCGGGAAGCGTTGTCAGCGTCATAGATGCGGTCTGAGCAAAGAGCTGGCAGCAACTTTAGCCTACGGGAAGCGTTGTCAGCGTCATAGAAGCGGTCTGAGCAAAGAGCTGGCAGCAACTTTAGCCTTCGGGAAGCGTTGTCAGCGTCATAGATGCGGTCTGAGCAAAGAGCTGGCAGCAACTTTAGCCTTCGGGAAGCGTTGTCAGCGTCATAGATGCGGTCTGAGCAAAGAGCTGGCAGCAACTTTAGCCTTCGGGAAGCGTTGTCAGCGTCATAGATGCGGTCTGAGCAAAGAGCTGGCAGCAACTTTAGCCTTCGGGAAGCGTTGTCAGCGTCATAGATGTCTGAGCAAAGAGCTGGCAGCAACTTTAGCCTTCGGGAAGCGTTGTCAGCGTCATAGATGCGGTCTGAGCAAAGAGCTGGCAGCAACTTTAGCCTTCGGGAAGCGTTGTCAGCGTCATAGATGCGGTCTGAGCAAAGAGCTGGCAGCAACTGTAGCCTTCGGGAAGCGTTGTCAGCGTCATAGATGCGGTCTGAGCAAAGAGCTGGCAGCAACTTTAGCCTTCGGGAAGCGTTGTCAGCGTCATAGATGCGGTCTGAGCAAAGAGCTGGCAGCAACTTTAGCCTTCGGGAAGCGTTGTCAGCGTCATAGATGCGGTCTGAGCGAAGCGTTGTCAGCGTCATAGATGCGGTCTGAGCAAAGAGCTGGCAGCAACTTTAGCCTACGGGAAGCGTTGTCACGTCATAGATGCGGTCTGAGCAAAGACTGGCAGCAACTTTAGCCTTCGGAAGCGTTGTCAGCGTCATAGATGCGGTCTGAGCAAAGAGCTGGCAGCAACTTTAGCCTTCGGGAAGCGTTGTCAGCGTCATAGATGCGGTCTGAGCAAAGAGCTGGCAGCAACTTTAGCCTTCGGGAAGCGTTGTCAGCGTCATAGATGCGGTCTGAGCAAAGAGCTGGCAGCAACTTAGCCTTCGGGAAGCGTTGTCAGCGTCATAGATGCGGTGTAGCAAAGAGCTGGCAGCAACTTTAGCCTTCGGGAAGCGTTGTCAGCGTCATAGATGCGGTCTGAGCAAAGAGCTGGCAGCAACTTTAGCCTTCGGGAAGCGTTGTCAGCGTCATAGATGCGGTCTGAGCAAAGAGCTGGCAGCAACTTTAGCCTTCGGGAAGCGTTGTCAGCGTCATAGATGCGGTCTGAGCAAAGAGCTGGCAGCAACTTTAGCCTTCGGGAAGCGTTGTCAGCGTCATAGATGCGGTCTGAGCAAAGAGCTGGCAGCAACTTTAGCCTTCGGGAAGCGTTGTCAAGCGTCATAGATGCGGTGTGAGCAAAGAGCTGGCAGCAACAGTAAAGCGTCATAGATGCGGTGTGAGCAAAGAGCTGGCAGCAACTTTAGCCTTCGGGAAGCGTTGTCAGCGTCATAGATGCGGTCTGAGCAAAGAGCTGGCAGCAACTTAGCCTTCGGGAAGCGTTGTCAGCGTCATAGATGCGGTCTGAGCAAAGAGCTGGCAGCAACTTAGCCTTCGGAAGCGTTGTCAGCGTCATAGATGCGGTCTGAGCAAAGAGCTGGCAGCAACTTTAGCCTTCGAAAGCGTTGTCAGCGTCATAGATGCGGTGTGAGCAAAGAGCTGGCAGCAACTTTAGTAAGCGTTGTCAGCGTCATAGATGCGGTGTGAGCAAAGAGCTGGCAGCAACTTTAGCCTTCGGGAAGCGTTGTCAGCGTCATAGATGCGGTGTGAGCAAAGAGCTGGCAGCAACTTTAGCCTTCGGGAAGCGTTGTCAGCGTCATAGATGCGGTGTGAGCAAAGAGCTGGCAGCAACTTTAGCCTTCGGGAAGCGTTGTCAGCGTCATAGATGCGGTCTGAGCAAAGAGCTGGCAGCAACTGTAGCCTTCGGGAAGCGTTGTCAGCGTCATAGATGCGGTCTGAGCAAAGAGCTGGCAGCAACTTAGCCTTCGGGAAGCGTTGTCAGCGTCATAGATGCGGTCTGAGCAAAGAGCTGGCAGCAACTTAGCCTTCGGGAAGCGTTGTCAGCGTCATAGATGCGGTGTGAGCAAAGAGCTGGCAGCAACAGCCTTCGGGAAGCGTTGTCAGCGTCATAGATGCGGTGTGAGCAAAGAGCTGGCAGCAACTTTAGCCTTCGGGAAGCGTTGTCAGCGTCATAGATGCGGTGTGAGCAAAGAGCTGGCAGCAACTGTAGCCTTCGGGAAGCGTTGTCAGCGTCATAGATGCGGTCTGAGCAAAGAGCTGGCAGCAACTTAGCCTTCGGGAAGCGTTGTCAGCGTCATAGATGCGGTGTGAGCAAAGAGCTGGCAGCAACTGTAGCCTTCGGGAAGCGTTGTCAGCGTCATAGATGCGGTGTGAGCAAAGAGCTGGCAGCAACTGTAGCCTTCGGGAAGCGTTGTCAGCGTCATAGATGCGGTGTGAGCAAAGAGCTGGCAGCAACTGTAGCCTTCGGGAAGCGTTGTCAGCGTCATAGATGCGGTCTGAGCAAAGAGCTGGCAGCAACTGTAGCCTTCGGGAAGCGTTGAGCGTCATAGATGCGGTCTGAGCAAAGAGCTGGCAGCAACTTTAGCCTTCGAAAGCGTTGTCAGCGTCATAGATGCGGTGTGAGCAAAGAGCTGGCAGCAACTTTAGCCTTCGGGAAGCGTTGTCAACGTCATAGATGCGGTCTGAGCAAAGAGCTGGCAGCAACTTTAGCCTTCGGGAAGCGTTGTCAGCGTCATAGATGCGGTGTGAGCAAAGAGCTGGCAGCAACTTTAGCCTTCGGGAAGCGTTGTCAGCGTCATAGATGCGGTCTGAGAAAAGACTGGCAGCAAGTTTAGCCTTGGCAGCAACTTTAGCCTTCGGGAAGCGTTGTCAGCGTCATAGATGCGGTCTGAGCAAAGAGCTGGCAGCAACTGTAGCCTTCGGGAAGCGTTGTCAGCGTCATAGATGCGGTCTGAGCAAAGAGCTGGCAGCAACTTTAGCCTTCGGGAAGCGTTGTCAGCGTCATAGATGCGGTCTGAGCAAAGAGCTGGCAGCAACTTTAGCCTTCAAGCTGTTACTTTGCCTTCGGGAAGCGTTGTCAGCGTCATAGATGCGGTCTGAGCAAAGAGCTGGCAGCAACTTTAGCCTTCGGGAAGCGTTGTCAGCGTCATAGATGCGGTCTGAGCAAAGAGCTGGCAGCAACTTTAGCCTTCGGGAAGCGTTGTCAGCGTCATAGATGCGGTCTGAGCAAAGAGCTGGCAGCAACTTTAGCCTTCGGGAAGCGTTGTCAGCGTCATAGATGCGGTCTGAGCAAAGAGCTGGCAGCAACTTTAGCCTTCGGGAAGCGTTGTCAGCGTCATAGATGCGGTCTGAGCAAAGAGCTGGCAGCAACTTTAGCCTTCGGGAAGCGTTGTCAGCGTCATAGATGCGGTCTGAGCAAAGAGCTGGCAGCAACTTTAGCCTTCGGGAAGCGTTGTCAGCGTCATAGATGCGGTCTGAGCAAAGAGCTGGCAGCAACTTTAGCCTTCGGGAAGCGTTGTCAGCGTCATAGATGCGGTCTGAGCAAAGAGCTGGCAGCAACTTAGCCTTCGGGAAGCGTTGTCAGCGTCATAGATGCGGTCTGAGCAAAGAGCTGGCAGCAACTTTAGCCTTCGGGAAGCGTTGTCAGCGTCATAGATGCGGTGTGAGCAAAGAGCTGGCAGCAACTTTAGCCTTCGGGAAGCGTTGTCAGCGTCATAGATGCGGTCTGAGCAAAGAGCTGGCAGCAACTTTAGCCTTCGGGAAGCGTTGTCAACGTCTAGATGCGGTCTGAGCGAAGCGTTGTCAGCGTCATAGATGCGGTCTGAGCAAAGAGCTGGCAGCAACTTTAGCCTTCGGGAAGCGTTGTCAGCGTCATAGATGCGGTCTGAGCAAAGAGCTGGCAGCAACTTTAGCCTTCGGGAAGCGTTGTCAGCGTCATAGATGCGGTCTGAGCAAAGAGCTGGCAGCAACTTTAGCCTTCGGGAAGCGTTGTCAGCGTCATAGATGCGGTCTGAGCAAAGAGCTGGCAGCAACTTTAGCCTTCGGGAAGCGTTGTCAGCGTCATAGATGCGGTCTGAGCAAAGAGCTGGCAGCAACTTTAGCCTTCGGGAAGCGTTGTCAGCGTCATAGATGCGGTCTGAGCCTTCGAAGCGTTGTCAGCGTCATAGATGCGGTCTGAGCAAAGAGCTGGCAGCAACTTTAGCCTTCGGAAGCGTTGTCAGCGTCATAGATGCGGTGTGAGCAAAGAGCTGGCAGCAACTTTAGCCTTCGGGAAGCGTTGTCAGCGTCATAGATGCGGTCTGAGCAAAGAGCTGGCAGCAACTTTAGCCTTCGGGAAGCGTTGTCACGTCATAGATGCGGTCTGAGCAAAGAGCTGGCAGCAACTTTAGCCTTCGGGAAGCGTTGTCAGCGTCATAGATGCGGTCTGAGCAAAGAGCTGGCAGCAACTTTAGCCTTCGGGAAGCGTTGTCAACGTCATAGATGCGGTCTGAGAGAAGCGTTGTCAGCGTCATAGATGCGGTCTGAGCAAAGAGCTGGCAGCAACTTTAGCCTTCGGGAAGCGTTGTCAACGTCATAGATGCGGTCTGAGCAAAGACTGGCAGCAACTTTAGCCTTCGGGAAGCGTTGTCAGCGTCATAGATGCGGTCTGAGCAAAGAGCTGGCAGCAATTTAGCCTTCGGGAAGCGTTGTCAGCGTCATAGATGCGGTCTGAGCAAAGAGCTGGCAGCAACTTTAGCCTTCGGGAAGCGTTGTCAGCGTCATAGATGCGGTCTGAGCAAAGAGCTGGCAGCAACTTTAGCCTTCGGGAAGCGTTGTCAGCGTCATAGATGCGGTCTGAGCAAAGAGCTGGCAGCAACTTTAGCCTTCGGGAAGCGTTGTCAGCGTCATAGATGCGGTCTGAGCAAAGAGCTGGCAGCAACTGTAGCCTTCGGGAAGCGTTGTCAGCGTCATAGATGCGGTGTGAGCAAAGAGCTGGCAGCAACTGTAGCCTTCGGGAAGCGTTGTCAGCGTCATAGATGCGGTGTGAGCAAAGAGCTGGCAGCAACTGTAGCCTTCGGGAAGCGTTGTCAACGTCATAGATGCGGTCTGAGCAAAGAGCTGGCAGCAACTTTAGCCTTCGGGAAGCGTTGTCAGCGTCATAGATGCGGTCTGAGCAAAGAGCTGGCAGCAACTTTAGCCTTCGGGAAGCGTTGTCAGCGTCATAGATGCGTGTGAGCAAAGAGCTGGCAGCAACTTTAGCCTTCGGGAAGCGTTGTCAGCAAAGAGCTGGCAGCAACTTTAGCCTTCGAGAAGCGTTGTCAGCGTCATAGATGCGGTCTGAGCAAAGAGCTGGCAGCAACTTTAGCCTTCGGGAAGCGTTGTCAGCGTCATAGATGCGGTCTGAGCAAAGAGCTGGCAGCAACTTTAGCCTTCGAAGCGTTGTCAGCGTCATAGATGGTCTGAGCAAAGAGCTGGCAGCAACTTTAGCCTTCGGGAAGCGTTGTCAGCGTCATAGATGCGGTGTGAGCAAAGAGCTGGCAGCAACTTTAGCCTTCGGGAAGCGTTGTCAGCGTCATAGATGCGGTCTGAGCAAAGAGCTGGCAGCAACTTTAGCCTTCGAAGCGTTGTCAGCGTCATAGATGTCTGAGCAAAGAGCTGGCAGCAACTTTAGCCTTCGGGAAGCGTTGTCAGCGTCATAGATGCGGTCTGAGCAAAGAGCTGGCAGCAACTTTAGCCTTCGGGAAGCGTTGTCAGCGTCATAGATGTGTCTGAGCAAAGAGCTGGCAGCAACTTTAGCCTTCGGGAAGCGTTGTCAGCGTCATAGATGCGGTGTGAGCAAAGAGCTGGCAGCAACTTTAGCCTTCGGGAAGCGTTGTCAACGTCATAGATGCGGTCTGAGCAAAGAGCTGGCAGCAACTTTAGCCTTCGGGAAGCGTTGTCAGCGTCATAGATGCGGTCTGAGCAAAGAGCTGGCAGCAACTTTAGCCTTCGGGAAGCGTTGTCAACGTCATAGATGCGGTCTGAGCGAAGCATTGTCAGCGTCATAGATGCGTCTGAGCAAAGAGCTGGCAGCAACTTTAGCCTTCGGGAAGCGTTGTCAGCGTCATAGATGCGGTCTGAGCAAAGAGCTGGCAGCAACTTTAGCCTTCGGGAAGCGTTGTCAGCGTCATAGATGCGGTCTGAGCAAAGAGCTGGCAGCAACTTTAGCCTTCGGGAAGCGTTGTCAGCGTCATAGATGCGGTCTGAGCAAAGAGCTGGCAGCAACTTTAGCCTTCGGGAAGCGTTGTCAGCGTCATAGATGCGGTGTGAGCAAAGAGCTGGCAGCAACTTTAGCCTTCGGGAAGCGTTGTCAACGTTAGATGCGGTCTGAGCGAAGCGTTGTCAGCGTCATAGATGCGGTCTGAGCAAAGAGCTGGCAGCAACTTTAGCCTTCGGGAAGCGTTGTCAGCGTCATAGAGCGGTCTGAGCAAAGAGCTGGCAGCAACTTTAGCCTTCGGGAAGCGTTGTCAGCGTCATAGATGCGGTCTGAGCAAAGAGCTGGCAGCAACTTTAGCCTTCGGGAAGCGTTGTCAGCGTCATAGATGCGGTCTGAGCAAAGAGCTGGCAGCAACTTTAGCCTTCGGGAAGCGTTGTCAGCGTCATAGATGCGGTCTGAGCAAAGAGCTGGCAGCAACTTTAGCCTTCGGGAAGCGTTGTCAGCGTCATAGATGCGGTCTGAGCAAAGAGCTGGCAGCAACTTTAGCCTTCGGGAAGCGTTGTCAGCGTCATAGATGCGGTCTGAGCAAAGAGCTGGCAGCAACTTAGCCTTCGGGAAGCGTTGTCAGCGTCATAGATGCGGTCTGAGCAAAGAGCTGGCAGCAACTGTAGCCTTCGGGAAGCGTTGTCAGCGTCATAGATGCGGTGTGAGCAAAGAGCTGGCAGCAACTGTAGCCTTCGGGAAGCGTTGTCAGCGTCATAGATGCGGTCTGAGCAAAGAGCTGGCAGCAACTTTAGCCTTCGGGAAGCGTTGTCAGCGTCATAGATGGTCTGAGCAAAGAGCTGGCAGCAACTTTAGCCTTGGGAAGCGTTGTCAGCGTCATAGATGCGGTCTGAGCAAAGAGATGGCAGCAACTTTAGCGTTCGGGAAGCGTTGTCAAAAGAGCTGGCAGCAACTTTAGCCTTCGGAAGCGTTGTCAGCGTCATAGATGCGGTGTGAGCAAAGAGCTGGCAGCAACTTTAGCCTTCGGAAGCGTTGTCAGCGTCATAGATGCGGTCTGAGCAAAGAGCTGGCAGCAACTTTAGCCTTCGGGAAGCGTTGTCAGCGTCATAGATGATGTCTGAGCAAAGAGCTGGCAGCAACTTTAGCCTTCGGGAAGCGTTGTCAGCGTCATAGATGCGGTCTGAGCAAAGAGCTGGCAGCAACTTTAGCCTTCGGGAAGCGTTGTCAGCGTCATAGATGCGGTCTGAGCAAAGAGCTGGCAGCAACTTTAGCCTTCGGGAAGCGTTGTCAGCGTCATAGATGGTCTGAGCAAAGAGCTGGCAGCAACTTTAGCCTTCGGGAAGCGTTGTCAGCGTCATAGATGCGGTCTGAGCAAAGAGCTGGCAGCAACTTTAGCCTTCTGCAAGCGTTGTAAGCGTCATAGATGATGTCTGAGCAAAGAGCTGGCAGCAACTTTAGCCTACGGGAAGCGTTGTCAGCGTCATAGATGCGGTGTGAGCAAAGAGCTGGCAGCAACTTTAGCCTTCGGGAAGCGTTGTCAGCGTCATAGATGGTCTGAGCAAAGAGCTGGCAGCAACTTTAGCCTTCGGGAAGCGTTGTCAGCGTCATAGATGCGGTCTGAGCAAAGAGCTGGCAGCAACTTTAGCCTTCAGGAAGCGTTGTCAGCGTCATAGATGCGGTCTGAGCAAAGAGCTGGCAGCAACTTTAGCCTCGGAAGCGTTGTCAGCGTCATAGATGCGGTGTGAGCAAAGAGCTGGCAGCAACTTTAGCCTTCTGCAAGCGTTGTCAGCGTCATAGATGATGTCTGAGCAAAGAGCTGGCAGCAACTTTAGCCTTCGGGAAGCGTTGTCAGCGTCATAGATGCGGTGTGAGCAAAGAGCTGGCAGCAACTTTAGCCTTCGGGAAGCGTTGTCAGCGTCATAGATGCGGTGTGAGCAAAGAGCTGGCAGCAACTTTAGCCTTCGGGGAGCGTTGTCAAAAGAGCTGGCAGCAACTTTAGCCTTCGGGAAGCGTTGTCAGCGTCATAGATGCGGTCTGAGCAAAGAGCTGGCAGCAACTTAGCCTTCGGGAAGCGTTGTCAGCGTCATAGATGCGGTCTGAGCAAAGAGCTGGCAGCAACTGTAGCCTTCGGGAAGCGTTGTCAGCGTCATAGATGATGTCTGAGCAAAGAGCTGGCAGCAACTGTAGCCTTCGGGAAGCGTTGTCAGCGTCATAGATGCGGTGTGAGCAAAGAGCTGGCAGCAACTTTAGCCTTCGGGAAGCGTTGTCAGCGTCATAGATGCGGTCTGAGCAAAGAGCTGGCAGCAACTTTAGCCTTCGGGAAGCGTTGTCAGCGTCATAGATGCGGTCAGAGCAAAGAGCTGGCAGCAACTGTAGCCTTCGGGAAGCGTTGTCAGCGTCATAGATGCGGTCTGAGCAAAGAGCTGGCAGCAACTGTAGCCTTCGGGAAGCGTTGTCAGCGTCATAGATGCGGTGTGAGCAAAGAGCTGGCAGCAACTGTAGCCTTCGGGAAGCGTTGTCAGCGTCATAGATGCGGTGTGAGCAAAGAGCTGGCAGCAACTGTAGCCTTCGGGAAGCGTTGTCAGCGTCATAGATGCGGTGTGAGCAAAGAGCTGGCAGCAACTGTAGCCTTCGGGAAGCGTTGTCAACGTCATAGATGCGGTCTGAGCAAAGAGCTGGCAGTAAACGTCATAGATGCGGTCTGAGCAAAGAGCTGGCAGCAACTTTAGCCTTCGGGAAGCGTTGTCAACGTCATAGATGCGGTCTGAGCAAAGAGCTGGCAGCAACTTTAGCCTTCGGGAAGCGTTGTCAGCGTCATAGATGCGGTCTGAGCAAAGAGCTGGCAGCAACTTTAGCCTTCGGGAAGCGTTGTCAGCGTCATAGATGCGGTCTGAGCAAAGAGCTGGCAGCAACTTTAGCCTTCGGGAAGCGTTGTCAGCGTCATAGATGCGGTCTGAGCAAAGAGCTGGCAGCAACTTTAGCCTTCGGGAAGCGTTGTCAGCGTCATAGATGCGGTCTGAGCAAAGAGCTGGCAGCAACTTTAGCCTTCGGGAAGCGTTGTCAGCGTCATAGATGCGGTCTGAGCAAAGAGCTGGCAGCAACTTTAGCCTTCGGGAAGCGTTGTCAGCGTCATAGATGCGGTCTGAGCAAAGAGCTGGCAGCAACTTTAGCCTTCGGGAAGCGTTGTCAGCGTCATAGATGCGGTGTGAGCAAAGAGCTGGCAGCAACTTAGCCTTCGGGAAGCGTTGTCAGCGTCATAGATGCGGTCTGAGCAAAGAGCTGGCAGCAACTTTAGCCTTCGGGAAGCGTTGTCAGCGTCATAGATGTGTCTGAGCAAAGAGCTGGCAGCAACTTTAGCCTTGGGAAGCGTTGTCAGCGTCATAGATGCGGTGTGAGCAAAGAGCTGGCAGCAACTTTAGCCTTCGGGAAGCGTTGTCAGCAAAGAGCTGGCAGCAACTTTAGCCTTCGAGAAGCGTTGTCAGCGTCATAGATCGGTGTGAGCAAAGAGCTGGCAGCAACTTTAGCCTTCGAGAAGCGTTGTCAGCGTCATAGATGCGGTCTGAGCAAAGAGCTGGCAGCAACTTTAGCCTTCGGGAAGCGTTGTCAGCGTCATAGATGATGTCTGAGCAAAGAGCTGGCAGCAACTTTAGCCTTCGGGAAGCGTTGTCAGCGTCATAGATGCGGTGTGAGCAAAGAGCTGGCAGCAACTGTAGCCTTCGGGAAGCGTTGTCAGCGTCATAGATGCGGTCTGAGCAAAGAGCTGGCAGCAACTTTAGCCTTCTGAAGCGTTGTCAGCGTCATAGATGTGTCTGAGCAAAGAGCTGGCAGCAACTTTAGCCTTCGGGAAGCGTTGTCAGCGTCATAGATGCGGTCTGAGCAAAGAGCTGGCAGCAACTTTAGCCTTCGGGAAGCGTTGTCAGCGTCATAGATGTGTCTGAGCAAAGAGCTGGCAGCAACTTTAGCCTTCGGGAAGCGTTGTCAGCGTCATAGATGCGGTGTGAGCAAAGAGCTGGCAGCAACTTTAGCCTTCGGGAAGCGTTGTCAGCGTCATAGATGTGTCTGAGCAAAGAGCTGGCAGCAACTTTAGCCTTCGGGAAGCGTTGTCAGCGTCATAGATGCGGTCTGAGCAAAGAGCTGGCAGCAACTTTAGCCTTCAGGAAGCGTTGTCAGCGTCATAGATGCGGTCTGAGCAAAGAGCTGGCAGCAACTTTAGCCTTCGGAAGCGTTGTCAGCGTCATAGATGCGGTGTGAGCAAAGAGCTGGCAGCAACTTTAGCCTTCGGGAAGCGTTGTCAGCGTCATAGATGGTCTGAGCAAAGAGCTGGCAGCAACTTTAGCCTTCGGGAAGCGTTGTCAGCGTCATAGATGCGGTGTGAGCAAAGAGCTGGCAGCAACTTTAGCCTTCGGGAAGCGTTGTCAGCGTCATAGATGCGGTGTGAGCAAAGAGCTGGCAGCAACTTTAGCCATCGGGGAGCGTTGTCAAAAGAGCTGGCAGCAACTTTAGCCTTCGGGAAGCGTTGTCAGCGTCATAGATGCGGTCTGAGCAAAGAGCTGGCAGCAACTTTAGCCTTCGGGAAGCGTTGTCAGCGTCATAGATGCGGTCTGAGCAAAGAGCTGGCAGCAACTGTAGCCTTCGGGAAGCGTTGTCAGCGTCATAGATGGTCTGAGCAAAGAGCTGGCAGCAACTGTAGCCTTCGGGAAGCGTTGTCAGCGTCATAGATGCGGTCTGAGCAAAGAGCTGGCAGCAACTTTAGCCTTCGGGAAGCGTTGTCAGCGTCATAGATGCGGTCTGAGCAAAGAGCTGGCAGCAACTTTAGCCTTCGGGAAGCGTTGTCAGAGTCATAGATGCGGTCTGAGCAAAGAGCTGGCAGCAACTGTAGCCTTCGGGAAGCGTTGTCAGCGTCATAGATGCGGTCTGAGCAAAGAGCTGGCAGCAACTGTAGCCTTCGGGAAGCGTTGTCAGCGTCATAGATGCGGTGTGAGCAAAGAGCTGGCAGCAACTGTAGCCTTCGGGAAGCGTTGTGAGCGTCATAGATGCGGTGTGAGCAAAGAGCTGGCAGCAACTGTAGCCTTCGGGAAGCGTTGTCAGCGTCATAGATGCGGTGTGAGCAAAGAGCTGGCAGCAACTGTAGCCTTCGGGAAGCGTTGTCAACGTCATAGATGCGGTCTGATCAAAGAGCTGGCAGTAAACGTCATAGATGCGGTCTGAGCAAAGAGCTGGCAGCAACTTTAGCCTTCGAGAAGCGTTGTCAACGTCATAGATGCGGTGTGAGCAAAGAGCTGGCAGCAACGTTAGCCTTCAGGAAGCGTTGTCAACGTCATAGATGCGGTCTGACAAAGAGCTGGCAGCAACTCTAGCCTTCGAGAAGCGTTGTCAGCGTCATAGATGCGGTCTGAGCAAAGAGCTGGCAGCAACTTTAGCCTTCGAAGCGTTGTCAGCGTCATAGATGCGGTGTGAGCAAATAGCAGGCAGCAACTTTAGCCTTCGGGAAGCATTGTCAGCGTCATAGATGCGGTCTGAGCAAAGGTTGGCAGCAACTTTAGCCTTCGAGAAGCGTTGTCAGCGTCATAGATGCGGTCTGAGCAAAGAGCTGGCAGCAACTGTAGCCTTCGAGAAGCGTTGTCAGCGTCATAGATGCGGTCTGAGCAAAGAGCTGGCAGCAACTTTAGCCTTCGGGAAGCGTTGTCAGCGTCATAGATGCGGTTGAGCAAAGAGCTGGCAGCAACTTTAGCCTTCGGGAAGCGTTGTCAGCATCATAGATGCGGTGTGAGCAAAGAGCTGGCAGCAACTTTAGCCTTCGGGAAGCGTTGTCAGCTTCATAGATGCGGTCTGAGCAAAGAGCTGGCAGCAACTTTAGCCTTCGAAGCGTTGTCAACGTCATAGATGCGGTGTGAGCAAAGAGCTGGCAGTTAACGTCATAGATGCGGTGTGAGCAAAGAGCTGGCAGCAACTTTAGCCTTCGGAAGCGTTGTCAACGTCATAGATGCGGTGTGAGCAAAGAGCTGGCAGCAACTTTAGCCTTCAGAAGCGTTGTCAACGTCATAGATGCGGTGTGAGCAAAGAGCTGGCAGCAACTTTAGCCTTCGGGAAGCGTTGTCAGCGTCATAGATGCGGTCTGAGCAAAGAGCTGGCAGCAACTTTAGCCTTCGGGAAGCGTTGTCAGCGTCATAGATGATGTGTGAGCAAAGAGCTGGCAGCAACTTTAGCCTTCGGAAAGCGTTGTCAGCGTCATAGATGCGGTGTGAGCAAAGAGCTGGCAGCAACTTAGCCTTCGGGAAGCGTTGTCAGCGTCATAGATGCGGTGTGAGCAAAGAGCTGGCAGCAACTTTAGCCTTGGGAAGCGTTGTCAGCGTCATAGATGCGGTGTGAGCAAAGAGCTGGCAGCAACTTAGCCTTCGGGAAGCGTTGTCAGCGTCATAGATGCGGTCTGAGCAAAGAGCTGGCAGCAACTTTAGCCTTCGTTGTCAGCGTTGTCTGAGCAAAGAGCTGGCAGCAACTTTAGCCTTCGGGAAGCGTTGTCAGCGTCATAGATGCGGTGTGAGCAAAGAGCTGGCAGCAACTTTAGCCTTCGGGAAGCGTTGTCAGCGTCATAGATGCGGTCTGAGCAAAGAGCTGGCAGCAACTTTAGCCTACGGGAAGCGTTGTCAGCGTCATAGATGCGGTCTGAGCAAAGAGCTGGCAGCAAGTTTAGCCTTCGAGAAGCGTTGTCAGCGTCATAGATGCGGTCTGAGCAAAGAGCTGGCAGCAACTGTAGCCTTCGGGAAGCGTTGTCAGCGTCATAGATGCGGTCAGAGCAAAGAGCTGGCAGCAACTTAGCCTTCGGGAAGCGTTGTCAGCGTCATAGATGCGGTCTGAGCAAAGAGCTGGCAGCAACTTAGCCTTCGGGAAGCGTTGTCAAAAGAGCTGGCAGCAACTTTACCTCGGGAAGCGTTGTCAGCGTCATAGATGCAGTCTGAGCAAAGAGCTGGCAGTAAACGTCATAGATGCGGTCTGAGCAAAGAGCTGGCAGCAACTTTAGCCTTCGGGAAGCGTTGTCAGCGTCATAGATGCGGTCTGAGCAAAGAGCTGGCAGCAACTTTAGCCTTCGGGAAGCGTTGTCAACGTCATAGATGCAGCTGAGCGAAGCGTTGTCAGCGTCATAGATGCGGTCTGAGCAAAGAGCTGGCAGCAACTTTAGCCTTCGGGAAGCGTTGTCAGCGTCATAGATGCGGTCTGAGCAAAGAGCTGGCAGCAACTTTAGCCTTCGGGAAGCGTTGTCAGCGTCATAGATGCGGTCTGAGCAAAGAGCTGGCAGCAACTTTAGCCTTCGGGAAGCGTTGTCAGCGTCATAGATGCGGTCTGAGCAAAGAGCTGGCAGCAACTTTAGCCTTCGGGAAGCGTTGTCAGCGTCATAGATGCGGTCTGAGCAAAGAGCTGGCAGCAACTTTAGCCTTCGGGAAGCGTTGTCAGCGTCATAGATGCGGTCTGAGCAAAGAGCTGGCAGCAACTTTAGCCTTCGGGAAGCGTTGTCAGCGTCATAGATGCGGTCTGAGCAAAGAGCTGGCAGCAACTTTAGCCTTCGGGAAGCGTTGTCAGCGTCATAGATGCGGTCTGAGCAAAGAGCTGGCAGCAACTTTAGCCTTCGGGAAGCTGTCAACGTCTAGAGCTCTGAGGAAGCGTTGTCAGCGTCATAGATGCGGTCTGAGCAAAGAGCTGGCAGCAACTTTAGCCTTCGGGAAGCGTTGTCACGTCATAGATGCGGTCTGAGCAAAGAGCTGGCAGCAACTTTAGCCTTCGGGAAGCGTTGTCAGCGTCATAGATGC
Source organism: Palaemon carinicauda (assembly GCF_036898095.1). Classification (NCBI taxonomy): domain Eukaryota; kingdom Metazoa; phylum Arthropoda; class Malacostraca; order Decapoda; family Palaemonidae; genus Palaemon; species Palaemon carinicauda. The sequence goes on along the minus strand of NC_090736.1, from coordinate 3,890,256 downwards.
GGTCTGAGCAAAGAGCTGGCAGCAACTTTAGCCTTCGGGAAGCGTTGTCAGCGTCATAGATGCGGTCTGAGCAAAGAGCTGGCAGCAACTTTAGCCTTCGAAGCGTTGTCAGCGTCATAGATGCGGTCTGAGAGAAGCGTTGTCAGCGTCATAGATGCGGTCTGAGCAAAGAGCTGGCAGCAACTTTAGCCTTCGGGAAGCGTTGTCAGCGTCATAGATGCGGTCTGAGCAAAGAGCTGGCAGCAACTTTAGCCTTCGGGAAGCGTTGTCAGCGTCATAGATGCGGTCTGAGCAAAGAGCTGGCAGCAACTTTAGCCTTCGGGAAGCGTTGTCAGCGTCATAGATGCGGTCTGAGCAAAGAGCTGGCAGCAACTTTAGCCTTCGGGAAGCGTTGTCAGCGTCATAGATGCGGTCTGAGCAAAGAGCTGGCAGCAACTTTAGCCTTCGGGAAGCGTTGTCAGCGTCATAGATGCGGTCTGAGCAAAGAGCTGGCAGCAACTTTAGCCTTCGGGAAGCGTTGTCAGCGTCATAGATGCGGTGTGAGCAAAGAGCTGGCAGCAACTGTAGCCTTCGGGAAGCGTTGTCAGCGTCATAGATGCGGTGTGAGCAAAGAGCTGGCAGCAACTGTAGCCTTCGGGAAGCGTTGTCAGCGTCATAGATGCGGTCTGAGCAAAGAGCTGGCAGCAACTTTAGCCTTCGGGAAGCGTTGTCAGCGTCATAGATGCGGTCTGAGCAAAGAGCTGGCAGCAACTTTAGCCTTCGGGAAGCGTTGTCAGCGTCATAGATGGTCTGAGCAAAGAGCTGGCAGCAACTTTAGCCTTCGGGAAGCGTTGTCAGCGTCATAGATGCGGTGTGAGCAAAGAGCTGGCAGCAACTTGTAGCCTTCGGGAAAGCGTTGTCTGAGCAAAGAGCTGGCAGCAACTTTAGCCTTCGGGAAGCGTTGTCAGCGTCATAGATGCGGTGTGAGCAAAGAGCTGGCAGCAACTTAGCCTTCGGGAAGCGTTGTCAGCGTCATAGATGCGGTCTGAGCAAAGAGCTGGCAGCAACTGTAGCCTTCGGGAAGCGTTGTCAGCGTCATAGATGCGGTGTGAGCAAAGAGCTGGCAGCAACTTAGCCTTCGGGAAGCGTTGTCAGCGTCATAGATGCGGTCTGAGCAAAGAGCTGGCAGCAACTTTAGCCTTCGGGAAGCGTTGTCAGCGTCATAGATGCGGTCTGAGCAAAGAGCTGGCAGCAACTTTAGCCTTCGGGAAGCGTTGTCAGCGTCATAGATGCGGTCTGAGCAAAGAGCTGGCAGCAACTTTAGCCTTCGGGAAGCGTTGTCAGCGTCATAGATGCGGTCTGAGCAAAGAGCTGGCAGCAACTTTAGCCTTCGGGAAGCGTTGTCAGCGTCATAGATGCGGTGTGAGCAAAGAGCTGGCAGCAACTTTAGCCTTCGGGAAGCGTTGTCAGCGTCATAGATGCGGTCTGAGCAAAGAGCTGGCAGCAACTTTAGCCTTCGGGAAGCGTTGTCAGCGTCATAGATGCGGTCTGAGCAAAGAGCTGGCAGCAACTTTAGCCTTCGGGAAGCGTTGTCAGCGTCATAGATGCGGTGAGCAAAGAGCTGGCAGCAACTGTAGCCTTCGGGAAGCGTTGTCAGCGTCATAGATGCGGTCTGAGCAAAGAGCTGGCAGCAACTTAGCCTTCGGGAAGCGTTGTCAGCGTCATAGATGCGGTCTGAGCAAAGAGCTGGCAGCAACTTTAGCCTTCGGGAAGCGTTGTCAGCGTCATAGATGCGGTCTGAGCAAAGAGCTGGCAGCAACTTTAGCCTTTGGGAAGCGTTGTCAGCGTCATAGATGTGTCTGAGCAAAGAGCTGGCAGCAACTTTAGCCTTCGGGAAGCGTTGTCAGCGTCATAGATGCGGTGTGAGCAAAGAGCTGGCAGCAACTTTAGCCTTCGGAAGCGTGTCAAAGAGCTGGCAGCAACTTTAGCCTTCGGGAAGCGTTGTCAGCGTCATAGATGCGGTCTGAGCAAAGAGCTGGCAGCAACTTTAGCCTTCGGGAAGCGTTGTCAGCGTCATAGATGCGGTCTGAGCAAAGAGCTGGCAGCAACTTTAGCCTTCGGGAAGCGTTGTCAGCGTCATAGATGCGGTCTGAGCAAAGAGCTGGCAGCAACTTTAGCCTTCGGGAAGCGTTGTCAGCGTCATAGATGCGGTCTGAGCAAAGAGCTGGCAGCAACTTTAGCCTTCGGGAAGCGTTGTCAGCGTCATAGATGCGGTCTGAGCAAAGAGCTGGCAGCAACTTTAGCCTTCGGGAAGCGTTGTCAGCGTCATAGATGGTCTGAGCAAAGAGCTGGCAGCAACTTTAGCCTTCGGGAAGCGTTGTCAGCGTCATAGATGCGGTCTGAGCAAAGAGCTGGCAGCAACTTTAGCCTTCGGGAAGCGTTGTCAGCGTCATAGATGTGTCTGAGCAAAGAGCTGGCAGCAACTTTAGCCTTCGGGAAGCGTTGTCAGCGTCATAGATGCGGTCTGAGCAAAGAGCTGGCAGCAACTTTAGCCTCGGGAAGCGTTGTCAGCGTCATAGATGCGGTCTGAGCAAAGAGCTGGCAGCAACTTTAGCCTTCGGGAAGCGTTGTCAGCGTCATAGATGCGGTCTGAGCAAAGAGCTGGCAGCAACTTTAGCCTTCGGAAGCGTTGTCAGCGTCATAGATGCGGTCTGAGCAAAGAGCTGGCAGCAACTTTAGCCTTCGGGAAGCGTTGTCAGCGTCATAGATGCGGTGTGAGCAAAGAGCTGGCAGCAACTTTAGCCTTCGGGAAGCGTTGTCAGCGTCATAGATGCGGTGTCTGAGCAAAGAGCTGGCAGCAACTTTAGCCTTCGGGAAGCGTTGTCAGCGTCATAGATGCGGTGTGAAAAGACTGGCAGCAACTTTAGCCTTCGGGAAGCGTTGTCAGCGTCATAGATGCGGTCTGAGCAAAGAGCTGGCAGCAACTTGTAGCCTTAGAGCGTCTGTCAAAGAGCTGGCAGCAACTGTAGCCTTCGGGAAGCGTTGTCAGCGTCATAGATGCGGTCTGAGCAAAGAGCTGGCAGCAACTGTAGCCTTCGGGAAGCGTTGTCAGAGCATAGAGACAAAGAGCTGGCAGCAACTGTAGCCTTCGGGAAGCGTTGTCAGCGTCATAGATGCGGTGTGAGCAAAGAGCTGGCAGCAACTTTAGCCTTCGGGAAGCGTTGTCAGAGTCATAGATGCGGTCAGAGCAAAGAGCTGGCAGCAACTGTAGCCTTCGGGAAGCGTTGTCAGCGTCATAGATGCGGTCTGAGCAAAGAGCTGGCAGCAACTGTAGCCTTCGGGAAGCGTTGTCAGCGTCATAGATGCGGTGTGATCAAAGACCTGGCAGCAACTGTAGCCTTCGGGAAGCGTTGTGAGCGTCATAGATGCGGTGTGAGCAAAGAGCTGGCAGCAACTGTAGCCTTCGGGAAGCGTCATCTGCGTCATAGATGCGGTGTGAGCAAAGAGCTGGCAGCAACTGTAGCCTTCGGGAAGCGTTGTCAACGTCATAGATGCGGTCTGATCAAAGAGCTGGCAGTAAACGTCATAGATGCGGTCTGAGCAAAGAGCTGGCAGCAACTTTAGCCTTCGAGAAGCGTTGTCAACGTCATAGATGCGGTGTGAGCAAAGAGCTGGCAGCAACGTTAGCCTTCAGGAAGCGTTGTCAACGTCTTAGATGCGGTCTGAACAAAGAGCTGGCAGCAACTCTAGCCTTCGAGAAGCGTTGTCAGCGTCATAGATCCGGTGTGAGCAAAGAGCTGGAGCAACTTTAGCCTTCGAAAAGCGTTGTCAGCGTCATAGATGCGGTGTGAGCAATAGCAGGCAGTAACTTTAGCCTTCGGGAAGCATTGTCAGCGTCATAGATGCGGTGGAGCAAAGGGTTGACAGCAACTTTAGCCTTCGAGAAGCGTTATCAGCGTCATAGATGCGGTCTGAGCAAAGAGCTGGGAGCAACTGTAGCCTTCGAGAAGCGTTGTCAGCGTCATAGATGCGGTCTGAGCAAAGAGCTGGCAGCAACTTTACCCTTCGGGAAGCGTTGTCAGCGTCATAGATGCGGTTGAGCAAAGAGCTGGCAGCAACTTTAGCCTTCGGGAAGCGTTGTCAGCATCATAGATGCGGTGTGAGCAAAGAGCTGGCAGCAACTTTAGCCTTCGGGAAGCGTTGTCAGCTTCATAGATGCGGTCTGAGCAAAGAGCTGGCAGCAACTTTAGCCTTCGAAGGTTTGTCAACGTCATAGATGCGGTGTGAGCAAAGAGCTGGCAGTTAACGTCATAGATGCGGTGTGAGCAAAGAGCTGGCAGCAATTTTAGCCTTCGGAAGCGTTGTCAACGTATAGATGCGGTGTGAGCAAAGAGCTGGCAGCAACTTTAGCCTTCGGAAGCGTTGTCAACGTCATAGATGCGGTCTGAGCAAAGAGCTGGCAGCAACTTTAGCCTTCGGGAAGCGTTGTCAGCGTTCATAGATGCGGTGTGAGCAAAGAGCTGGCAGCAACTTTAGCCTTCGGGAAGCGTTGTCAGCGTCATAGATGCGGTCTGAGCAAAGAGCTGGCAGCAACTTTAGCCTTCGGGAAGCGTTTTCAGCGTCATAGATGATGTGTGAGCAAAGAGCTGGCAGCAACTTTAGCCTACGGAAAGCGTTGTCAGCGTCATAGATGCGGTGTGAACAAAGAGCTGGCAGCAACTGTAGCTTTCGGGAAGCGTTGTCAGCGTCATACATGCTGTGTGAGCAAAGAGCTGGCAGCAACTTTAGCCATTGGGAAGCGTTGTCAGAGTCATAGATGCGGTGTGAGCAAAGAGCTGGCAGCAACTTCAGCCTTCGGGAAGTGTTGTCAGCGTCATAGATGCGGTCTGAGCAAAGAGCTGGCAGCAACTTTAGCCTTCGGGAAGCGTTGTCAAAAGAGCTGGCAGCAACTTTAGCCTTCGGGAAGCGTTGTCAGCGTCATAGATGCGGTGTGAGCAAAGAGCTGGCAGCAACTTTAGCCTACGGGAAGCGTTGTCAGCGTCATAGATGCGGTCTGAGCAAAGAGCTGGCAGCAACTTTAGCCTACGGGAAGCGTTGTCAGCGTAATAGATGCGGTCTGACCAAAGAGCTGGCAGTAAGTTTAGCCTTCGAGAAGCGTTGTCATGTCATAGATGCGGTCTGAGCAAAGAGCTGGCAGCAACTGTAGCCTTCGGGAAGTGTTGTCAGCGTCATAGATGCGGTCAGAGCAAAGAGCAGCAACTTCAGCCTTCGGGAAGCGTTGTCAGCGTCATAGATGCGGTCTGAGCAAAGAGCTGGCAGCAACTTAAGCCTTCTGGAAGCGTTGTCAAAAGAGCTGGCAGCAACTTTAGCCTACGGGAAGCGTTGTCAGCGTCTTAGATGCAGTCTGAGCAAAGAGCTGGCAGTAAACGTCATAGATGCAGTCTGAGCAAAGAGATGGCAGAAACTTTAGCCTTCGGGAAGCGTTGTCAGCGTCATAGATGCGGTCTGAGCAAAGAGATGGCAGCAACTTTAGCCTTCGGGAAGCGTTGTCAACGTCATAGATGCGGTCTGAGCGAAGCGTTGTCAGCGTCATAGATGCGGTCTGAGCAAAGAGCTGGCAGCAATTTTAGCCTACGGGAAGCGTTGTCAACGTCATAGATGCGGTCTGAGCAAAGAACTGGCAGCAACTTTAGCCTTCAGGAAGCGTTGTCAGCGTCATAGATGCGGTCTGAGCAAAGAGCTGGCAGCAACTTTAGCCTTCGGGAAGCGTTGTCAATGTCATAGATGCGGTCTGAGCAAAGAGCTGGCAGCAACTTTAGCCTTCGGGAAGCGTTGTCAGCGTCATAGATGCGGTGTGAGCAAAGAGCTGGCAGCAACTTTAGCCTTCGGGAAGCGTTGTCAGCGTCATAGATGCGGTGTGAGCAAAGAGCTGGCAGCAACTTTAGCCTTCGGGAAGCGTTGTCAGCGTCATAGATGCGGTCTGAGCAAAGAGCTGGTAGCAACTTTAGCCTTCGGGAAGCGTTGTCAGCGTCATAGATGCGGTCTGAGCAAAGAGCTGATAGCAACTGTAGCCTTCGGGAAGCGTTGTTAGCATCATAGATGAGGTCTGAGCAAAGAGCTGGCAGCAACTGTAGCCTTCGGGAAGCGTTGTCAGCGTCATAGATGCGGTCTGAGCAAAGAGCTGGCAGCAACTTTAGCCTTCGAAAAGCGTTGTCAACGTCAGAGATGCGGTGTGAGCAAAGAGCTGACAGTAAACGTCATAGATGCGGTGTGAGCAAAGAACTGGCAGCAACTTTAGCCTTCGGGAAGCGTTGTCAGCGTCATAGATGCGGTCTGAGCAAAGAGCTGGCAGCAACTGTAGCCTTCGGGAAGCGTTGTCAGCGTCATAGATGCGGTCTGAGCAAAGAGCTGGCAGCAACTGTAGCCTTCGGGAAGCGTTGTCAGCGTCATAGATGCGGTCTGAGCAAAGAGCTGGCAGCAACTTTAGCCTTCGAAAAGCGTTGTCAACGTCATAGATGCGGTGAAAGCAAAGAGCTGGCAGTAAACGTCATAGATGCGGTGTGAGCAAAGAGCTGGCAGTAATTTTAGCTTCCGGAAGCGTTGTCAACGTCATAGATGCGGTGTGAGCAAAGAGCTGACAGCAACTGTAGCCTTCGGGAAGCGTTGTCAGCGTCATAGATGCGGTGTGAGCAAAGAGCTGGCAGCAACTTTAGCCTCCGGGAAGCGTTGTCAGCGTCATAGATGCGGTGTGAGCAAAGAGTTGGCAGCAACTGTAGCCTTCGGGAAGCGTTTTCAGTGTCATAGATGCGGTCTGAGCAAAGAGCTGGCAGCAACTTTAGCCTTCGGGAAGCGTTGTCAGCGTCATAGATGCGGTCTGAGCAAAGACCTGGCAGCAACTTTAGCCTTCGAAAAGCGTTGTCAACGTCATAGATGCGGTGTTAGCAAAGAGCTGGCAGTAAACGTCATAGATGCGGTGTGAGCAAAGAGCTGGCAGTAATTTTAGCTTCCGGAAGCGTTGTCAACGTCATAGATGCGGTGTGAGCAAAGAGCTGACAGCAACTGTAGCCTTCGGGAAGCGTTGTCAGCGTCATAGATGCGGTGTGAGCAAAGAGCTGGCAGCAACTTTAGCCTTCGGGAAGCGTTGTCAGCGTCATAGATGCGGTCTGAGCAAAGAGCTGGCAGCAACTGTAGCCTTCGGGAAGCGTTGTCAGCGTCATAGATGCGGTCTGAGCAAAGAGCTGGCAGCAACTGTAGCCTTCGGGAAGCGTTGTCAACGTCATAGATGCGGTCTGAGCAAAGAGCTGGCAGCAACTGTAGCCTTCGGGAAGCGTTGTGAGCGTTATAGAAGCGGTGTGAGCAAAGAGCTGGCAGCAAGTTTAGCCTTCGAAAAGCGTTGTCAGCGTCATAGATGCGATGTGAGCAAAGAGCTGGCATCAAGTTTAGCCTTCGGGAAGCGTTGTAAGTGTCATAAATGCGGTGTGAGCAAAGAGCTGGCAGCAAGTTTAGCCTTCGGGAAGCGTTGTCAGCGTCATAGATGCGGTGTGAGCAAAGAGCTGGCCGCAACTGTAGCCTTCGGGAAGCGTTGTCAGCGTCATAGATGCGGTCTGAGAAAAGAGCTGGCAGCAAGTTTAGCCTTCGGGAAGCGTTGTCATCGCAACTGTAGCCTTCAGGAAGCGTTGTGAGCGTCATAGATGCAGTGTGAGCAAAGAGCTGGCAGCAAGTTTAGCCTTCGAAAAGCGTTGTCAGCGTCATAGATGCGGTGTGAGCAAAGAGCTGGCATCAAGTTTACCCTTCGGGAAGCGTTGTAAGTGTCATAGATGTTGTGTGAGCAAAGAGCTGGCAGTAAGTTTAGCCTTCGGGAAGCGTTGTCAGCGTCATAGATGCGGTGTGAGCAAAGAGCTGGCCGCAACTGTAGCCTTCGGGAAGCGTTGTCAGCGTCATAGATGCGGTCTGAGCAAAGAGCTGGCAGCAAGTTTAGCCTTCGGGAAGCGTTGTCATCGCAACTTTAGCCTTCGGGAAGCGTTGTCATCGCAACTTTAGCCTTCGGGAAGCGTTGTCAGCGTAATAGATGCGGTCTGAGCAAAGAGCTGGCAGCAACTTTAGCCTTCGGGAAGCGTTGTCAGCGTCATAGATGCGGTCTGAGCAAAGAGCTGGCAGCAACTTTAGCGTTCGAAAAGCGTTGTCAACGTCATAGATGCGGTCTGAGCAAAGAGCTGGCAGCAACTTTAGCCTTCGAGAAGCGTTGTCATCGCAACTTTAGCCTTCGGGAAGCGTTGTCAGCGTCATAGATGCGGTCTGAGCAAAGAGCTGGCAGCAACTTTAGCCTTCGGGAAGCGTTGTCAGCGTCATAGATGCGGTGTGAGCAAAGAGATGGCCGCAACTTTAGCCTTTGGGAAGCGTTGTCAGCGTCATAGATGCGGTCTGAGCAAAGAGCTGGGAGCAACTGTAGCCTTCGAGAAGCGTTGTCAGCGTCATAGATGCTGTCTGAGCAAAGAGCTGGCAGCAACTTTACCCTTCGGGAAGCGTTGTCAGCGTCATAGATGCGGTCTGAGCAAAGAGCTGGCAGCAACTTTAGCTTTCGGGAAGCGTTGTCAGCGTCATAGATGCGGTGTGAGCAAAGAGCTGGCAGCAACTTTAGCCTTCGGGAAGCGTTGTCAGCGTCATAGATGCGGTCTGAGCAAAGAGCTGGCAGCAACTTTAGCCTTCGGGAAGCGTTGTCAGCGTCATAGATGCGGTCTAAGCAAAGAGCTGATAGCAACTGTAGCCTTCGGGAAGCGTTGTCAGCATCATAGATGCGGTCTGAGCAAAGAGCTGGCAGCAACTGTAGCCTTTGGGAATCGTTGTCAGCATCATAGATGCAGTCTGAGCAAAGAGCTGGCTGCAACTTTAGCCTTCGAAAAGCGTTGTCAACGTCATAGATGCAGTGTGAGCAAAGAGCTGACAGTAAACGTCATAGATGCGGTGTGAGCAAAGAACTGGCAGTAATTTTAGCCTTCGGGAAGCGTTGTCAGCGTCATAGATGCGGTCTGAGCAAAGAGCTGGCAGCAACTGTAGCCTTCGGGAAGCGTTGTCAGCGTCATAGATGCGGTCTGAGCAAAGAGCTGGCAGCAACTGTAGCCTTCGGGAAGCGTTGTCAGCGTCATAGATGCGGTCTGAGCAAAGACCTGGCAGCAACTTTAGCCTTCGAAAAGCGTTGTCAACGTCATAGATGCGTTGTGAGCAAAGAGCTGGCAGTAAACGTCATAGATGCGGTGTGAGCAAAGAGCTGGCAGTAATTTTAGCTTCCGGAAGCGTTGTCAACGTCATAGATGCGGTGTGAGCAAAGAGCTGACAGCAACTGTAGCCTTCGGGAAGCGTTGTCAGCGTCATAGATGCGGTGTGAGCAAAGAGCTGGCAGCAACTTTAGCCTTCGGGAAGCGTTGTCAGCGTCATAAATGCGTTGTGAGCAAAGAGCTGGCAGCAACTGTAGCCTTCGGGAAGCGTTGTCAGCGTCATAGATGCGGTCTGAGCAAAGAGCTGGCAGCAAGTTTAGCCTTCGGGAAGCATTGTCAGCGTCATAGATGCGGTCTGAGCAAAGACCTGGCAGCAACTTTAGCCTTCGAAAAGCGTTGTCAACGTCATAGATGCGGTGTGAGCAATGAGCTGACAGTAAACGTCATAGATGCGGTGTGAGCAAAGAGCTGGCAGTAATTTTAGCTTCCGGAAGCGTTGTCAACGTCATAGATGCGGTGTGAGCAAAGAGCTGACAGCAACTGTAGCCTTCGGGAAGCGTTGTCAGCGTCATAGATGTGGTGTGAGCAAAGAGCTGGCAGCAACTTTAGCCTTCGGGAAGCGTTGTCAGCGTCATAGATGCGGTGTGAGCAAAGAGCTGGCAGCAACTCTAGCCTTCGGGAAGCGTTGTCAGCGTCATAGATGCGGTGTGAGCAAAGAGCTGGCAGCAACTTTAGCCTTCGGGAAGCGTTGTCAGCGTCATCGATGTGGTCTGAGCAAAGAGCTGGCAGCAACTGTAGCCTTCGGGAAGCGTTGTGAGCGTCATAGATGCGGTGTGAGCAAAGAGCTGGCAGCAAGTTTAGCCTTCGCAAAGCGTTGTCATCGCAACTGTAGCCTTCGGGAAGCGTTGTGAGCGTCATAGATGCGGTGTGAGCAAAGAGCTGGCAGCAAGTTTAGCCTTCGAAAAGCGTTGTCAGAGTCATAGATGCGGTGTGAGCAAAGAGCTGGTATCAAGTTTAGCCTTCGGGAAGCGTTGTAAGTGTCATAGATGCGGTGTGAGCAAAGAGCTGGCAGCAAGTTTAGCCTTCGGGAAGCGTTGTCAGCGTCATAGATGCGGTGTGAGCAAAGAGCTGGCCGCAACTGTAGCCTTCGGGAAGCGTTTTCAGTGTCATAGATGCGGTCTGAGAAAAGAGCTGGCAGCAACTTTAGCCTTCGAGAAGCGTTGTCATCGCAACTTTAGCCTTCCGGAAGCGTTGTCATCGCAACTTTAGCCTTCGGGAAGCGTTGTCAGCGTAATAGATGCGGTCTGAGCAAAGAGCTGGCAGCAACTTTAGCCTTCGAGAAGCGTTGTCATCGCAACTTTAGCCTTCCGGAAGCGTTGTCATCGCAACTTTAGCCTTCGGGAAGCGTTGTCAGCGTAATAGATGCGGTCTGAGCAAAGAGCTGGCAGCAACTTTAGCCTTCGGGAAGCGTTGTCAGCGTCATAGATGCGGTCTGAGCAAAGAACTGGCAGCAACTTTAGCGTTCGAAAAGCGTTGTCAACGTCATAGATGCGGTCTGAGCAAAGAGCTGGCAGCAACTTTAGCCTTCGAGAAGCGTTGTCATCGCAACTTTAGCCTTCCGGAAGCGTTGTCATCGCAACTTTAGCCTTCGGGAAGCGTTGTCAGCGTAATAGATGCGGTCTGAGCAAAGAGCTGGCAGCAACTTTAGCCTTCGGGAAGCGTTGTCAGCGTCATAGATGCGGTCTGAGCAAAGAACTGGCAGCAACTTTAGCGTTCGAAAAGCGTTGTCAACGTCATAGATGCGGTCTGAGCAAAGAGCTGGCAGCAACTTTAGCCTTCGAGAAGCGTTGTCATCGCAACTTTAGCCTTCGGGAAGCGTTGTCAGCGTCATAGATGCGGTCTGAGCAAAGAGCTGTCAGCAACTTTAGCCTTCGGGAAGCGTTGTCAGCGTCATAGATGCGATGTGAGCAAAGAGCTGGCCGCAACTTTAGCCTTTGGGAAGCGTTGTCAGCATCATAGATGCGGTCTGAGCAAAGAGCTGGCAGCAAGTTTAGCCTTCGGGAAGCGTTGTCAGCGTCATAGATGCGGTCTGAGCAAAGAGCTGGCAGCAACTTTAGCCTTCGGGAAGCGTTGTCAGCGTCATAGATGCGGTCTGAGCAAAGAGCTGGCAGCAACTTTAGCCTTCGGGAAGCGTTGTCAGCATCATAGATGCGGTCTGAGCAAAGAGCTGGCAGCAACTTTAGCCTTCGAAAAGTGTTGTCAACGTTATAGATGCGGTGTGAGCAAAGAGCTGGCAGTAATTTTAGCCTTCCGGAAGCGTTGTCAATGTATGCTGACAGGGGAATATATGTAAAGAATAGGCCAGACTATTCGGTGTATTAGTAGAGAAAGGGAAAATGAACCGTAACCAGAGAGAATGATCAATGTAGTACTGTCTGGTCAGTCAAAGGACACTATAACTCTCTAGCGGTAGTATCTCAGCGGGTGGCCGGTGTTCTTGCTAACATACTACTTCATAGATTGCTTGTAGGAATATATTCATTAGTTAGTTTCTTTGGTCGCTGCAGCCTCACCATCTTGTTTAGCTAAGGAAGTGGGCTTTGGGGGAGCCCATAGATCTATCTGCTGAATCACCAGCAGCCATTGACTGGCCCTCCTTGATCCTTTCTTGGGTGGGGAGGGTGGCTTTGGTGCTTATCATATGTGTATATGGTCAGTGTCTACGGCTTTGTCCCTTGCCTCTGCCATTCATGAGTGGCCTTTAAACCTTAAACTAATAACCTCTTGATCGAAAATTACAAATCTATGAGGTGCTCACCTACTGTATTTTTATCAGTGTCCAAACTTGATATTCTTAGATAAAACTTGAGATTCAACGATGATATTAAAATATTTAACATTTCTTTTAACTTTGATAATGTAAATAGATATAGGCTTTACAATTCCTATATTTCTTTTGCCTCCATAGAGATATATTCCATTCTCCATCTCATTTCTGTCGTCACGAATTTTCGTCATTCGTATCATCTCGTCTTTTTTCCTTTTTGAGGTAAGTGAAACCAATAATCCCCTGTTGCAAAAACCCGCTCCTCTCACATATTCAATTCCTCTCTCTCTCTCTTCTCTCTCTCTCTCTCTCTCTCTCTCTCTCTCTCTCTCTCTCTCTCTCTCTCTCTCTCTCTCTCTGTAGATGCCAACCAACCCCCCCAATCTCATCTCCTCTTCGATATATGAGAAAGAAGAAGAAGAAGAATCTTGAATCCTTAATAGTTCCTCTGTATTGGTGGAGCATCACCTCCAGATGCCCAATCACTGTTGCTCACAGCAACTCTCTCTCTCTCTCTCTCTCTCTCTCTCTCTCTCTCTCTCTCTCTCGTACAAATGACCTGCGATCCCGGTCTAATAGAATCGTGGGAAGTCGACATATTGGGACCCGATCTGGCCGCTGTGACTGCCGATAGCTAGGCTCAAGACTTCTCTCTCTCTCTCTCTCTCTCTCTCTCTCTCTCTCCCTCCTTGACACCTTCAGGCTCACCGTTCTCTCGTGGTTGCAGCTTATGCTCTCCTGGCCTTGCCCTGCTGCTGTTTGATGCTGCGCCTCTTCTTCTTCTTCTTCTTCTTCTTCTTCTTCTTCTTCTTCTTCTTCTGCTGCTGCTCTTTTACGGGTTCCTTCGCTATAGCATAAGGTATTATGATGAAATTGTGCTGCGAATGGCTGGCGATAAATTGAGGAGATGAGGAAGGAAAATGGGGCAAGGGAGATGAGGAAGGGCAGGAAAAGGTAGGATATTTGGAAATGGGAGACTTTGCCGGTGGTCATATTCGCTCAAAATTAGCTAAATTGATTATAGCTCAAAATTTGCAAAATTGATTATAGCTCAGAATTAGCAAAATTAATTATAGCTCAAAATTAGTAAAACTGATTATAGCTCAAAATTAGCAAAATTAATTATTACTCAAAACTAGTAAGATTTATTATATCTCAAAATTAACAAAGTTGATTATAGCTCAAAATTTTCAAAATTTATTATAGCTCAAAATTATCAAAATTTATTATTGCTCAAAATTAGTAAAATTTATTATAGCTCAAAATTAACCAAATTGATTATAGCACAACCATAGGTCCTTTACCTATAGTATATATATGAATGTATGTGTATGACATATATTTGTTTTATGATTTTTCCAAAAGAAAAATAATTTATTTATTTATTTTTATTTTTTTTTTTTTTTTTTTTTGAGTAGCCCAGACTTGCTTTGGTGTAGGAATATTCATAATGTTATACACGAATATTCCTGAAAAAGATAGAAAAACTGCTTATATCGTTTATTTATTTCCTTTCCTCACTGGGCTATTTTTCCCTGTTGGAGCCCTTAGGCTTATAGCATCTCTCTTGTCCAACTAGGGTTTTAGCTTAGATAATAATAATAATAATAATAATAATAATAATAATAATAATAATGCTGGTAATGTAGATACAAGCATACAGATACACACGCACATAAAAACACACACAAAGGGTATGGTGCATTAAGTGTTGGGGGTTAAACGTACTGCTGATAAGACTGCTTGGCATTGATACAAAATACCTGATATTGAGGTTTATGTAAAAGCTTAATTAATGGTTCATCAATTATACTATATATATATATATATATATATATATATATATATATATATATATATATATATATATATATATATATATATATTTATTTATACACACACACACACACAACCGACAAGAAATGCAGCCCTTTCTAGTCCACTGTAGGACAAAGGCCTTAGACATGTCCTTATTCATGTCTGGTTGTTGACCAGTTTTCATCATCACGCTGGTCACTGCGGATTGGTGATGGTGGGAGATTTTAGTCTGATCGCCCACAGCAAACCAACCTAGAATTAGTTGTCTTAACTAGTACAGCTTTGCTGATCATGGCGATACACAAACCGTTTCAGCATGTTAAGGTATCCACATTCTGAAAGGGATATATATATATATATATATATATATATATATATATATATATATATATATATATATATATATGTATATATATATATATATATATATATATATATATGTATATATATATATATATATATATATATATATATATATATATATATATGTATATATATATATATATATATATATATATATATATATATATATATATATATGTATATATATATATATATATATATATATATATATATATATAAATATAAAATATAGATAGATAGATAGATAGATATAAGAGAGATTTTTCGGATGCCATATGTGGATGAGATCATGGTGAGTGGTAGATGGAGATGTTCTGGGCATGCTCTTCGCACTCCCCAAGAGATATTAGTTCACCAAACTTTTAACTGGGATCCACAAGGCACTAGACGAGTTGGAAGACCCAGGCCTACATGGCTGAGGACTATGAAGCGCGAAGTAGGAGATGCTGAATGGAGAAGTACTGAATTAAAAGCTCAAAATAGAGACGACTGGCGAAATCTAACCGTTACTAGTCCACTGCAGAACAAAGACCTCAGACATGTCCATCCACTTCGCGTCTGTTATAGTCTTTCTCGGGACTTTTCTATGTCAATCTACTCTATACCCGCAAATTTTCATAGTTCGTCAATCCATCGTTTTCTCTTCTCCCCTGCTTGTTTTGCAATATCTAGGGACCCATACTGTTATTCTTCATGTCCATCTATTGTCTGTCATTATATGTCCTGCCCATGTCCGTTTATTTTGCTTAGAATATCCTTTATTTTAGATTGCTCTCGTATCCATGTCGCTCTTTTTCTGCCTCTTGTGTTAATCCCATTATTATCTTTCTATAGCTCTGTGAGTTGTAACTAATTTATGGTTTAAGGCTTTAGTAAGATTCCAAGTTTCTGATTTTCTTTTTCTACAAGCAGCAATTTACATTACTCTCTTGCTAACTAATTTGCAGCAGTTTTTCGCTGTGACTAATCAACTTTCTTTCATCTATAAATTCTTGCTACTCTATTCGTGAATTGTATAATTTATGGCC
>NC_090736.1:3837529-3872529 GCF_036898095.1 Palaemon carinicauda | reverse complement strand
GTCTTTGAAATTATTTCATTACTGCTGAGATTCTGACAGAATCAAAAGCTCTCTCATAGTCTTATACTCTGCTGATTTTTTCCATTACCTGTTTAATGACTTGGATATGGTCAATTGTTGAATACCCAATTCTAAAGCCTGCCTGCTCTCTTGGTTGATTAATGTCTAGCTGTGTTTCTGTTTCGCCTTGTATGTATGTATGTATGTATGCATGTATGCATGTATGTATGTATGTATGTATGTATGTATGTATGTATGTATGTATGTATGCAGTTACACCACTGACACCTTAACTGTGTAGTTTCCGTCCAATTTTGGATTAGGATTATCGTCGAGAGCCTTGAATCTAGATAAACTGATTTTCATAAAACTTTATGAAGAGGTTAGGATAAATAAAACTCAAATATCTACTGAATATGATTATTAGCTAACAAAATGATAATGACCTGCGGAAAATAAAAAGTTTTAAAAAGGATTATCTGGATATAGGTGTTATTTCAGTACTCAATTGTAATTTTCATTTGTTCATAAATGGAAATTATATAGAATATCTCGAAAGTATTTGAAATGTTTATTGGACACATTTATCTGACATTGTTTAATGTTGAACTGAAATTCTCCCAGAGTTCTTTTTCATCATATTCTTTCCCCATTTGAAGATACAAACTTTGTCAACACATTATTTATATTTTGTGAAGATAAATTTCTCTTCGCTATGTAATCTAAATAAGCTATGTAGCTAGTCATTAAGTTACAGTATACATTTACATATACATTATAATATACATTTTGAAATACATACACGTATGCACATATACACACAATTACTCTCATAATAAATACTTCTATCATTGTTCTAATGGGATATTTTCACTCCAAAACAATATCATATTTCATTCGGGAAAACTGAACTCTCGATAACTCATTGAAATAACAACAACTTATCTTTTCAACTTTCAAGTCACTGGAAAATATTTCTGAATTTTTATATAGATGAGATTAACTTTCTTCACTAATTCGTCTTCTTGCTTCGTCCAAAAAATCACACCTTTATATATTTGTTTTTATTTTCACTAGCTTTGTATAGCAAAAGTTAGCACAGCATCATCAGTAGGTTAAGTTTCTCCTTATTCGAAGGGACATTCCTTCGCCTATTTCGTCAATAGTTATATATATTTCCTTACTTTACACACGAGGCTGTTTTTTATTCGTTTTCTTCCTGTTTCGTCCAAAACAAAAACACCTTTATATATTTCATTTTAATCTCCACTAGCTTTGTATAGCGAAAGTTTGTACAGCATCATCAGTGAGTTAAGTTTTTCTTTCTTATTCACTCTCTGGAATTTTCTATGCTCTCACGTATAAATTTAGACATTCCCTTTCCTCCATCAATAAGTAAAAGAGATCCATAATCCTCACCTTTGTACATTTCATACCCTCTTGCCATCTTCCATTATAACATTAGCACAACCTTAGGAATCCACAAAGTTATCATAGCACGTCACTACTAAGAAATTATAGTAGCTTCTAAAATATGGACAACTGCATTTTTTGGTTATCTAGCATCAACTAACAAACTGACATAAAGGTATACCTACGGGACAGCACCGTAGGGCGGGGCTTAAGAAATCCTGGAACTATGAAGGATGGGACTTTTCACTGGAATTATACAGTAGGATACATTCTCTCTGGCTCTTTGCGTCACCCTAGACCTAAAACGGCCTAATTTGAGAAGTATGGCCCTATTTTATCAAATCGCCCTGTGATCTATGTTTATTTCACTCGTTAGTTTTATTTGTCTTATTCGTCTTCTTTCTAGTAGAGATTAGTTAGAGATGTGGCTAGTAGGATCAGTGGACACCATAGATTGCTCTGCTTCGGGACGCTTTCGGAGCCTGGAATAATGTAAGCAGAAATGTTAGTTTGCTTTCTATAAATGTGTAATCCTACACACACACACACACACACACACATATATATATATATATATATATATATATATATATATATATATATATATATATATATATATATATATATGCAATATACAAATGTGTATATATATATATATATATATATATATATATATATATATATATATATATATATATATACACACACAATTATATATTGTATATGTGCATATATGTACATCAGAATGCATTTTGAACAAAGATTACCTAAGAAAAATGAGATACGTGTAGACTCGTTATAGATACGCATACATATTCAATTTTAGTTCCCAAATAATTTTCCTTAACCTTATATGTAAAAAAAGCGTTCCTTTATTGTGACAGACTTGATTTTTCTCGATTTCTTCGTCATTAACCTAAAATATGTTTATAACAGTGTTTGAATTCAATACGAAATATTTGGGTAGCAAGGGACAGTGACAGGTAAATGTCCTAGAGACTGACCACCCTCTCCACCCAAGCTAGGACCAAGGGGGACAAGGCAATGGCTACTGATGACTCAGCAGGTAGACCTATGGGCTCCCCCAAATTAAGAATGGTGAGTAGACACTACAGGAAACTATCGACTTTGACCCCCCAGATGCTGAAGCCTTGATGAGGATGGGGGGCTTAGGGACTAGCAGTTGGGCTCTAATGAACAATGGGAACTACTTCCCCACTGGACCTCGGTGCCCAACTGTTGATCCAACTAAATTAGTCAGCACTTTCTCTCCGTTCCTTTGATTACTTCTTATTTTCTCCCATCTCTTCCTCTTGGGCATGAACTTGTTGACGACTTTAGCTTGTACGACTTAGGTTTTGACTGCTGCTTTGGATTTGACGCAGGGTGGGATGGATGTCATGCCATCTCAACCTGTACAAATTTAGACGCCATCACCCTCTGGCAGACCCCATTGGGTGCAGACTAAGTCTGTTAAGAGTCGGGCTCCAATGATCCGGTTTTAAGTCACCCATATTTGCGGGTAATGGGTGACGCTAGGCATTGGAGTCGTCGGTGGGAGGGGCTAACTACCCCCACTGACCAGTGTACGCCCACCTTAAGAGAGGCAGCCCCTCTCTAATAGAGGACTGGTCCCCGCTGAAGCCTCTTCTCGTGTTGGGCCACATGGGATAGGAGGACTGAAATCCTCTGATAAGAGGTGGATAACCCGGCTTGCTTCTACTCCTAAAACTAAACCCTCTGTTGACGACCCGGAAACTCTAAAGGACCATGCTACTTATGTTCAAAAACAAAGTAATTTGGGTGACATGGAGAATTTGCGAATCCTTCACATCACTCAGATCCCCATTGAAACCAATTACGATGTTCTATATAAATTATTTCAATGTTATGGTCACATCAGGGAAATTAGGATGAGGCTTGAAGGTGACAAATGGGATTCATGGATATCATTTGATAACCATGATGAAGCATTCAAAGCTATCAATGATATCATAAATATTAAAATCAGTAATTTGAATTTCAAGGGTGCTCTTTGCGATCGGGTACCCAAGAATCTGGATGTATATAGGCCTGCAGATTGGATTGATAAAAGTATAGAGGTAGTTGTACCTTCCCAGAGAAAGCCAAAACCACCAAAGTGGCTTATTGCTCAATCAAAAGGGAGTACTGGAAATTATTTCAAAATATGTAAATTTCTTCAAAAGAAAGTAGGTACTATCGCACCAGGAGATATATCTCGGTTTGGAAAGAACAGTTTCCTAATAAATGCCAAATCAGAAACTCAATCGGTTATACTTTCCAATTTAAATACAGATAACGAAGACATAAAGCTGGATGTGAAACCCCATCTAAACTTCAGTTATGGAAGGGGAGTAGTTTTTAATAGAGACTTATATGAATTCACAGAAGAGGAGATATTGGCCATGTGTCCTTTAACTGTGTGGAAAGTGCATAAAGTCCCTGGAACGTCAATGATTATCATGACTTTCCAGGATGCTGATGTGCCTTTCCACATTTACATAGAGAATGAACGAATTAAAGTGCGAACTTTTAAGCAGAAGCCGCTGCAATGTTTTAATTGCTATAGATATGGGCATCCATCTAAAGTATGTAAGAATGATAAAATGTGTAGTACATGCTCTAATGTTTACCATGGAGACTGTACACTAGAGGCCAATTGTATAAACTGCAATTTGAATCACAAATCTACGGATAGGAACTGCCAGCAATATAAATTAGAAGAGGCTGCTCTCAATAAATCCAGTATTGAACACATAAGTGTGGGGCATGCCAAGAGACTATTGAGTAAATCAGCAAGTTATGCAAAAGTATTGAAATCCGGAGAAAAAATGAGGCAGGAGACATCCAGCCCACCTAATACTGCCTCTATTCCCCAGAAAAGAAATTTGCCATCTTCTGATAGAATTCTAGAGGATAAGGCAAGAATATCACGTAAGACCTTTCTCACCTCTAGTAAACCTTTGTCCCCCACTACAAAGGATAATTCTAACCTCTCTCAGGCTATATCTTTGCCTGATTTGATGGAGGTTCCACATGAAACAGAATTATCAGGTGCGCCTGTAGTGGGGAAAGCATCAAAACCTAATAAATCACCACCTGTCAATAGGAAAAGAGAGAGACCTCCATCTCTCTCACCCCCATCCATTAAAAACACAAAAGTTATGTCATCAAATAAATATGATGTTTTGCCTGTTGATATTTCAGATCAACAGGAAAACTTCTTGAATCAATCAAAAATTCAAGTGGAGATCCACCATCCCCCACAAGAAATAGGTAACAACAACACTGAAAAGGCTAATATAAAACCTAATTTATCAAGACCCAAACTTAAGAAGCCTACAGAAAATATTGTCAAATCAAAAACTGTCAATGGGAAGACCTCATCAAAGATGTCTTCCAGAAAATAATACATAGTTTTTTCATCCATTTTGCAATGGAATTGTCAGGGTTTGAGGGCCAAATATGAAGAACTTAAGCTCTTAATTCACGAGCATTCCCCCATAATTGTATGTCTCCAGGAGAGCAAGCTTGATGCTAATACCCCTTGTCCTCGCGAATATATTAGTTATAGGACACCTTATGATCACGGAGTAGGGAGCCATGGCGGAAGTCTCGTGTACATTCGTCGAGATGTTCCCCAAATACCTATATCTATACGTACAACCCTGCAGGCAGTTGTTGTACAAATTGATATAGGGAGAAAATATACAATATGCTCTCTGTACTTACCTCCAAATGATGATATTTTATATGATGATTTAGCAGAGGTCATTCAACAACTCCCTCAACCTTTTCTCTTACTGAGAGATATGAATGGTAGACATCCTTTATGGGGTGATGTTTTGGCCAACACAAGGGGCAATATTATCTCATCAATTGTGGAGAATGAGGATGTGGGACTCCTTAATACAGGAGAGCCCACACACTTCCATGTTCAGACAGGTACTTTGTCATGCATTGACCTTTCAATTGCAAGCTCTAACTGCCTTCTTGATTTTGATTGGAGGACATTAGACGATTGGCATACTAGTGATCATGCACCAATCATTATAAACACCAACAAGGATCCGCCTTTGCAAAGATCGCCACGTTGGAATCTAGACAAGGCAGACTGGGTTAAATTTTGTGAGCTAAGTGAAATCGAAGGGAGAGCAGAACAGTTTGAAAGTGTTGATGATGCCATAGACCTACTGAATGGAACTCTTCATACAGCAGGAGTCAATTCAATTCCCAAAACAACAGGGTTATTCAAACGACGACCAGTCCCGTGGTGGTCTTCAGAACTAACTGCACTCCACAGAGCCACAAGAAGATCTCTAACACGATTGCGTAGACGCAGAACTGATGAGAATTTAATTATGTACAAGAAATGTAGAGCACAGTTCCGTCGTGCCATGAAAGAAGCAAGGCGCCAGTCATGGATGTCTTTTGTTTCCTCCATTAACAGTAGAACACCACCATCTTCTGTGTGGAGGAAAGTAAAAAAGATAGCTGGCAAATTCACCCCCAACCCACCACCAGTGTTGAGGGTGAATGGCCAGTATGTAACTGAAGCAAATGAAGTTAGCAATGCCCTGGCTAATCATTTTTCAAATGTATCTAGCAAGTGTGAAGGAGCCCCTGGTCACCAGTATAGGAGCACTGAAGAAAAGAAAATTTAAAATTTTGCAACAAGAAGGGAAGAGTCGTATAATTCTCCTTTCACTGAAAGAGAATTTGATTCCGCACTTGCTCATTGCAATGATACAGCCCCTGGACCCGATGGAATTCCATATGCAATGATTAAACATGTACATTTTAATACAAAGCTATTTATTTTAAGTATTATTAATAGAATATGGCATGATCATAGTTACCCAAGTGTTTGGGAACTAGCCATTATTTTAGCTTTTTTAAAACCCGGTAAAGACAAGTTTTTAGCAGCAAACTATCGTCCTATTGCATTGACATCTTGTTTATGTAAAATCATGGAGAAGATGGTCAATGCAAGGCTGATATGGTACCTTGAAAAAAAAGGTATTTTATCACCGATTCAATGTGGATTCCGAAAAAGGCACTCAACGACTGATGTGTTGATACGACTTGAGTCTTCTATTTGTGAAGCCTTTGCTTCCAAACAGCACCATGTTACAGTATTTTTTGACCTTGAAAAGGCATATGATACCACATGGAGATATGGTATTCTTAAAACCATTCATGAATTGGGATTGAGAGGAGTGCCACTATTTATTCAGGCATTTCTTTCACGTAGAGTTTTTCAAGTGAGAGTGGGGGAAACTCTATCAGAGAGTAAGTGCCAGGAAGAAGGAGTTCCTCAGGGTAGTGTGCTGAGTGTAACCCTTTTTGCACTAGCAATTAATGGGATATCCTCAGCCATTCCCCAGGATGTTCTCTCAACATTATTTGTGGATGATCTCTCAATATCATTTGCTGGCACTAGAATGGCAATGGTTGAGAGAAAAATCCAACTCTCTATTGATAAAATTATCCAGTGGGCTGACATGAATGGATTTAAGTTCTCGACAAGTAAAACTACCATTGTCCATTTTTGTCGTATCCGGGGGTTACATCCAGACCCGGATATATACATTAAAGGTCAACGGATACCATGTGTATCGGAAACCAAATTTTTAGGTTTGATATTTGACTGTAGACTTACATGGGTTTCTCACCTAAAAGCGCTAAAAGCTAAATGTGTTGAAGCTCTGAATATCTTAAAAGTATTGGCCCATACATCATGGGGGGCAGACCGCAATACTATTTTAAAATTATAAAAGGCCTTGATTTTTTCCAAAATTAGTTATGGTTGTGAGGTATATTCCTCAGCCACCCCAAGCCGGTTAAAAATATTAGACTCGATACATCATGCAGGTATTAGATTATCTACTGGAGCTTTTAAAACCTCGCCTATCCCAAGTCTCCTTGTTGATGCTGGAGAGTTACCTCTAGACCTTTACCGAATGTCTTCCATTCTTCGGTATTGGTTTAGATTGCAAAGACTCCCTAGCTCTCTAGCCTTTCAGACTGCAAGCCTTGTAAGACACGCATCATACTTTGAGTTGCACCCAAAATCTCCTCAACCTTATGGCTTTCGGGTGAAACGATTATTAAATAGTCTGGATATAATTAGAAATAAGGTACTTCCATTCAAGGTATCATCAACGCCTCCATGGAAGTTACCAGAGATATCTTTTTGTAAATATTTTATTGGAGATAAGAAGAATATGTCAGACCTAGAAGCCAGGTCTCTTTTTAATGAACATGTTAAAGAACATAGAGGATCAACTTTTATCTATACTGATGGCTCCAAATCTGATGCTGGCGTTGGATTTGGAGTACATAGTAATGGTTTTAATTGTAGAGGTGCACTTCCTCTGACCGCTTCCATATTTACTGCCGAACTGTATGGCATATTAACCACTATTGAGAAAATAGCGTTGGAGAAGGAGGGTAATTTTACAATTTTTAGTGATGCAAGGAGTGTCCTTCAAGCTATGGAAGTTTTTAATTCTAATAACCCTCTAGTTTTAAAGATTTTAGAATGGCTTTTCCTTATTGGACGGAGAGGTATAACAGTTCAATTTTGTTGGGTTCCAGCACATGTAGGTGTGTCTGGGAATGAGAAGGTAGATTCACTGGCTAAGGAGGCTGCATCCGAGTTGCTGCCAAGAAGGTATCCCATTCCCTGTAATGATTTCTTACCTGACATTAAGAAATTGGTTTGCAATAAATGGCAACAGCAATGGGATAGTCAAGATGGCAATAAAATGAGGGAAGTAACAAATGACATATCTCCTTGGAGGTATAATATGATGCCCCGAAAATAGGAGACTTCTCTTTGTCGTCTCCGTATTGGTCACACTCGGTTGACACATGAGTTTCTGCTGAGGGGCCAACACCAACCGTATTGTGACAACTGTTTGGTACCTCTAACAGTAAGGCATTTGTTGACCGAATGCCCCAATTATAACAACTTAAGGAATAGATATTTGTTTGAGGCTCGAGGTGAGGGTGGCAGGTTCATCCTTGCCAAGATTCTTGGAAATGATGTGTCCTACCATGCAAGTGGCATTTTTAGATTTATTTCAGAAGCAGGTCTTCTGAAAAATATTTAACTTTTATGACATTCAATTTTTTATGATTTTAATTGAATACTCTTTAATTTTTTATTTTGTTTCATTTTTTATTTTTGTATACATAAATTAAATGTTACCGGCGTCAATGACCTTAGATGTCAGGATGCCTGAAAACTTTAAATCATTCATTCATTCATATCGACTTTGAGCGGGATTCGAACCCCAGTCTGGCGAGCGACAGGCAGGGACGCATCCATAATGCCTCCACAAGTCAAGATCAGTTGTTGTTGCCCCTCCCTTTCTACCTCCTACTGTGCTTCATTTCCAAAACTAGTGAAGTAAGGTTCGTAGTTTCCTTCCAAAATATTGACAATAAATAGCATTGGCGAAGTAAGATTCGTAGTTTCCTTCCAGAATACTGACAATAAATAGCATTGGCGAAGTAAGGTTCGTAGTTTCCTTCCAGAATACTGACAATAGATATCATTGGCGAAGTAAGGTTCGTAGTTTCCTTCCAGAATACTGACAATAGATAGCATTGGCGAAGTGAGGTTCGTAGTTTCCTTCCAGAATACTGACAATAAATAGCATTGGCGAAGTAAGGTTCGTAGTTTCCTTCCAGAATACTGACAATAAATAGCATTGGCTAAGTGAGGTTCGTAGTATCCTTCCAGAATACTGACAATAAATAGCATTGGCAAAGTAAGGTTCGTAGTTTTCTTCCAGAATACTGACAATAAATAGCATTGGCAAAGTAAGACAATAAATAGCATTGGCGAAGTAAGACAATGAATAGCATTGGCGAAGTAAGATTCGTAGTTTTCTTCCAGAATACTGACAATAAATAGCATTGGCGAAGTAAGGTTCGTAGTTTCCTTCCAGAATACTGACAATAAATAGCATTGGCGAAGTAAGGTTCGTAGTTTCCTTCCAGAATACTGACAATAAATAGCATTGGCGAAGTAAGGTTCGTAGTTTCCTTCCAGAATACTGACAATAAATAGCATTGGCGAAGTAAGATTCGTAGTTTCCTTCCAGAATACTGACAATAAATAGCATTGGCGAAGCAAGATTCGTAGTTTCCTTCCAGAATACTGACAATAAATAGCATTGGCGAAGTAAGACAATAAATAGCATTGGCAAAGTAAGATTCGTAGTTTTCTTCCAGAATACTGACAATAAATAGCATTGGCGAAGTAAGGTTCGTAGTTTCCTTCCAGAATTCTGACAATAAATAGCATTGGCGAAGTAAGATTCGTAGTTTTCTTCCAGAATACTGACAATAAATAGCATTGGCGAAGTACGGTTCGTAGTTTCCTTCCAGAATACTGACAATAAATAGCATTGGCGAAGTAAGGTTCGTAGTTTCCTTCCAGAATACTGACAATAAATAGCATTGGCGAAGTAAGGTTCGTAGTTTTCTTCCAGAATACTGACAATAAATAGCATTGGCGAAGTAAGACAATAAATAGCATTGGCGAAGTAAGATTCGTAGTTTTCTTCCAGAATACTGACCATAAATAGCATTGGCGAAGTAAGGTTCGTAGTTTCCTTCCAGAATTCTGACAATAAATAGCATTGGCGAAGTAAGATTCGTAGTTTTCTTCCAGAATACTGACAATAAATAGCATTGGCGAAGTACGGTTCGTAGTTTCCTTCCAGAATACTGACAATAAATAGCATTGGCGAAGTAAGGTTCGTAGTTTCCTTCCAGAATACTGACAATAAATAGCATTGGCGAAGTAAGGTTCGTAGTTTCCTTCCAGAATACTGACAATAAATAGCATTGGCGAAGTACGGTTCGTAGTTTCCTTCCAGAATACTGACAATAAAAAGCATTGGCGAAGTACGATTCGTAGTTTCCTTCCAGAATACTGACAATAGATAGCATTGG
The DNA here is from genome assembly GCF_036898095.1 of Palaemon carinicauda. Lineage (NCBI taxonomy): Eukaryota > Metazoa > Arthropoda > Malacostraca > Decapoda > Palaemonidae > Palaemon > Palaemon carinicauda. The sequence continues at coordinate 3,862,122 of NC_090736.1, read as the reverse complement.
CGAAGTAAGGTTCGTAGTTTCCTTCCAGAATTCCCTCTTAATGAGAGAATGCCTTGATGAAGTCATTAAGCTTCAGCACGGCATTTAATTCCCGTGCTGAAACTTGGTGACGGGCAAGAGGGCTCTCGAACTTGGGGAAATTGCTCCCCCAGTTCGAATCTAAATTTCTCTCTTTTACCTTTTACCTTTTTCTCTTTCTCAATACTACTTCAACTTTATCCTAATTTCACAAACTTTCTTTAGTCTTGCTTTCCAAACTCTATGAGAAAAATTTCCCTCATTATATGTGTGTATATATTATGTACATATTTATTTATTTATTTTTTTTTTTCTTTTCTCCTATGGCTTGGATGTTTTCACATCCATTGTAGCCCCGGCGGGGATGTTCATACATCCTTTATTGCTGCCTGCTTTGATGAGTGGGAGGAGGTATCGCGGTTGGGAGGTGTTTGCATTCAAAGCTATATATGAGAGTATTGGATGATTTCAGCCATCCCGAAGATGGTTTGGACCTTTTTGGCGGAACTATTCTCAAGTGTTGGGTCTTCGGAATCCAGGGGGATCCAATGCTTGGGGTAGGACTCTCGGCTTTTGGCCGGAAGCCCGTCATTATAGATATGGGGAGGATGATTCCATAATTTCTTGGTCTCAGTCCTAACAGGCGGGTTCAGCTTACACCTGTGCCTCTATATCTGTTTTGATGCTATCCTTCGGGTAGGGTATGGAGTGGACCATCTGGGAAGTATACTCTCATTGTGCCGATAGTAGAGAGTGCAAATTTCCTTTCCGACGCGTGATGGCCTAACATTCTCGAGCAGGTACATCAAACTAACTCTTTTCCCTCTCTTTACTATTATGGATTCTTTAAGGAACGAACCCCCATCCCCTGGATACGCTGACTCTCCCCCAGCACTGTTGACGACCTCTGCTAATGTGATAAGGGATAGCTCTGTTGATGACCTCGGAACGGGAAAGGACCATTCCACTGATATTTCTAAATCGAGTAATTTGGGTAACACGAGGAAACTTCGAATCCTCCATGTTACACAAATTTCAATAGAAACAAATTATGATGATCTATGTAAAGCATTTGAATGCTATGGATGCATAAAAGAAATAAGGATGAAACTTGAAGCTGAAACTTGGGATTCATGGATATCTTATAGTAGTTATGACGAAGCATTTAGTGCAATAAGTAATTTGAATAATATTAAAATTAATAACTTGAATGTCGCGGCTACTCTCTGCGATAATGTACCAAAAGATTTAGATGTGTACAGGCCTGCCGATTGGTTGGAAAAAGGCACAGATTTAGTCATGCCCTCCCAGAGAAATCCAAAACCACCGATGTGGCTTATAGCTGAATCAAAGGGTGTTACAGGGAATTATTTTAAAATATGCAAATTGATTCAGAAAAAAGTAGGAACTATTGCACCAGGCGATATATCTCGTTTCGGAAAAAATAGTTTCCTTATCCATGCCAAATCCAGTACACAGTCGGTAATATTGTCCAATATGAAAATAAATAATGATGACATTAAGTTAGATGTCAAACCCCACCTAAATTTTAGCTACGGAAGGGGCGTAGTTTTTAACAGAGACCTATATGATTTTACAGAGGAGGAGATACTGGCCATGTGTCCATTAAATGTTTGGAAAGTTCATAAAGTCCCAGGTACATCAATGATAATCCTTACGTTCCAGGATGCTGATGTACCTTTTCATATTATTATCGAGAACGAAAGGATTAAAGTAAGACCCTTCAAGCAGAAGCCATTGCAATGCTTTAATTGTTTTAAATTTGGGCACCCGTCCAAAGTTTGCAAAAATGAGAAGATGTGTGGTATTTGCTCCAAATTTTACCATGGAGAGTGTGCACTTGGAGCCAGGTGTTTAAATTGCAGCTCGAATCACAAATCCACAGACAAGATTTGCGAGCTATATAAGTTGGAGGAAGCTGCCCTCAACAAATCAAACTTAGAACACATAAGTGTGACCCATGCCAAAAGACTATTAAATAAATCAAATACATATGCTAAGGCATTAAAATCAAACCAACCTAGCACTGCCAATAGCTCAAAAAAAAGTATACTATCTGACAAAATGTCAAATAACGAGGTAACCTTATCACCTCCTGAGGCTTTACCACGGTGTATTAACACTAGGTCATTGCCCATTGCTGTACAGCCTTCAGCCGCCATTACAAAAAGTAATACAAACCTCTGTCAGGCCATGTCCTTGCCTGATCTGATGGAGGTTCCACTTAAGACTAACTTACCTGATGCACCTGTTGTGGGAAAGGTGCAAAAACCTCGAATCCCACCATCTATTAATCGCAAAAGAGAGAGACCTCCATCTCTCTCTCCACCCTCCATTAGAAACGTTAAGGTTATGACATCAAATAAATTTGATGTTTTGTCTGTTGATGTTTCTAATGAACCAGAAGATGGACTGAATAAATCAGAAATTCAAGTTGAGGTCCACCATCCACCTCAACAAATAGATAAAAAGAATACAAAGAAAAACACCAACGTTAAACCCAACATAACAAGACCACCTCTGAAGAAACATACTGGTAATAATGTTACATTAAAAACTGCTAATGGGAAGACCTCATCCAAGATGTCTTCCAGAAATAATCCATAGTTTTCTCCTCCATTTTGCAATGGAACTGTCAGGGTTTGAGGGCGAAATATGAAGAACTTAAGCTCCTAATTCATGAGCATTCCCCCATAATTGTATGTCTACAGGAAAGTATGCTTGATTCTAACACTCCTAGTCCTCGAGAGTATGTTAGCTATAGAACACTTTATAATCAACAAGCAGGGAGCCATGGCGGAAGTCTCATGTACATTCATCGAGATGTTCCCCAAATACCCATGTCTATACGTACAACCCTGCAGGCAGATGTTGTACAAATTGATATAGGGAGAAAATATACAATATGCTCTCTGTACTTACCTCCAAATGATAATATTTTATATGATGATTTAGCAGAGGTCATTCAACAACTCCCTCAACCTTTTCTCTTACTGGGAGATATGAATGGTAGACATCCTTTATGGGGTGATGTTTTGGCCAACACAAGGGACAATATTATCTCATCAATTGTGGAGAATGAGGATGTGGGGCTCCTTAATACAGGAGAGCCCACACACTTTCATGTTCAGACAGGTACTTTGTCATGCATTGACCTTTCAATTGCAAGCTCTAACTGCCTTCTTGATTTTGATTGGAGGACATTAGATGATTGGCATACTAGTGATCATGCACCAATCATTATAAACACCAACAAGGATCCGCCTTTGCAAAGATCGCCACGTTGGAATCTAGACAAGGCAGACTGGGTTAAATTTTGTGAGCTAAGTGAAATCGAAGGGAGAGCAGAACAGTTTGAAAGTGTTGATGATGCCATAGACCTACTGAATGGAACTCTTCATACAGCAGGAGTCAATTCAATTCCCAAAACAACAGGGTTATTCAAACGACGACCAGTCCCGTGGTGGTCTTCAGAACTAACTGCACTCCACAGAGCCACAAGAAGATCTCTAACACGATTGCGTAGACGCAGAACTGATGAGAATTTAATAATGTACAAGAAATGTAGAGCACAGTTCCGTCGTGCCATGAAAGAAGCAAGGCGCCAGTCATGGATGTCTTTTGTTTCCTCTATTAACAGTAGAACACCACCATCTTCTGTGTGGAGGAAAGTAAAAAAGATAGCTGGCAAATTCACCCCCAACCCACCACCAGTGTTGAAGGTGAATGGCCAGTATGTAACTGAAGCAAATGAAGTTAGCAATGCCCTGGCTAATCATTTTTCAAATGTATCCAGCAAGTGTGAAGGAGCCCCTGGTCACCAGTATAGGAGCACTGAAGAAAAGAAAATTTAAAATTTTGCAACAAGAAGGGAAGAGTCGTATAATTCTCCTTTCACTGAAAGAGAATTTGATTCCGCACTTGCTCATTGCAACGATACGGCCCCTGGACCCGATGGAATTCCATATGCAATGATTAAACATGTACATTTTAATACAAAGCTATTTATTTTAAGCATTATTAATAGAATATGGCATGATCGTAGCTACCCAATTGTTTGGGAACTAGCCATTATTTTAGCCTTTTTAAAACCCGGTAAAGACAAGTTTTTAGCAGCAAACTATCGTCCTATTGCATTGACATCTTGTTTATGTAAAATCATGGAGAAGATGGTCAATGCAAGGCTGATATGGTACCTTGAAAAGAAAGGTATTTTATCACCGATTCAATGTGGATTCCGAAAAATGTACTCAACGACTGATGTGTTGATACGACTTGAGTCATCTATTTGTGAAGCCTTTGCTTCCAAACAGCACCATGTTACAGTATTTTTTGACCTTGAAAAGGCATATGATACCACATGGAGATATGGTATTCTTAAAACCATTCATGAATTGGGATTGAGAGGAGAGCTGCCACTATTTATTCAGGCATTTCTTTCACGTAGAGTTTTTCAAGTGAGAGTGGGGGAAACTCTATCAGAGAGTAAGTGCCAGGAAGAAGGAGTTCCTCAGGGTAGTTTCTGAGTGTAACCCTTTTTGCACTAGCAATTAATGGGATATCCTCAGCCATTCCCCGGGATGTTCTCTCAACACTATTTGTGGATGATCTCTCAATATCATTTGCTGGCACTAGAATGGCAATGGTTGAGAGAAAAATCCAACTCTCTATTGATAAAATTATCCAGTGGGCTGACATGAATGGATTTAAGTTCTCGACAAGTAAAACTACCATTGTCCATTTTTGTCGTATCCGGGGAGTACATCCAGACCCGGATATATACATTAAAGGTCAACGGATACCATGTGTATCGGAAACCAAATTTTTAGGTTTGATATTTGACTGTAGACTTACATGGGTTTCTCACCTAAAAGCGCTAAAAGCTAAATGTGTTGAAGCTCTGAATATCTTAAAAGTATTGTCCCATACATCATGGGGGGCAGACCGCAATACTATTTTAAAATTATACAAGGCCTTGATTTTTTCCAAAATTAGTTATGGTTGTGAGGTATATTCTTCAGCCACCCCAAGCCGGTTAAAAATATTAGACTCGATACATCATGCAGGTATTAGATTATCTACTGGAGCTTTTAAAACCTCGCCTATCCCAAGTCTCCTTGTTGATGCTGGAGAGTTACCTCTAGACCTTTACCGAATGTCTTCCATTCTTCGGTATTGGTTTAGATTGCAAAGACTCCCTAGCTCTCTAGCCTTTCAGACTGCAACCCTTGTAAGACACGCATCATACTTTGAGTTGCACCCAAAATCTCCTCAACCTTATGGCTTTCGGGTGAAACGATTTTTAAATAGTCTGGATATAATTAGAAATAAGGTACTTCCATTCAAGGTATCATCAACGCCTCCATGGAAGTTACCAGAGATATCTTTTTGTAAATACTTTATTGGAGTTAAGAAAAATATGACTGACTTAGAATCCAGGTCTCTTTTTATGGAACATGTCGAAGAACATAGGGGATCGACTTTTATATATACTGATGGCTCCAAATCTGATGCTGGCGTTGGATTTGGAGTACATAGTAATGATTTTAATTGTAGAGGTGCACTTCCTCTAACAGCTTCCATATTTACTGCCGAACTGTATGGCATATTAACCGCTATTGAGAAAATAGCTTTGGAAAAGGAGGGTAATTTTACAATTTTTAGTGATGCAAGGAGTGTTCTTCAAGCTTTAGAAGTTTTTAATTCTAGTAAACCTCTAGTTTTAAAGATTTTAGAATGGCTTTTTATTATTGGACGGAAAGGTATAACTGTTCGATTTTGTTGGGTTCCAGCACATGTAGGTGTGTCTGGGAATGAGAAGGCAGATTTACTGGCGAAGAATGCGGCATCCGAGTTGCTACCAAGGAGGTATCCCATTCCATGTAACGATCTCCTACCTTACATCAAGAAATTGGTTTGTGATAAATGGCAACAGCACTGGGACAGTCAAGACGGCAATAAAATGAGGGAAGTAACAAATATCATATCACCTTGGAGGTATAACATGATTCCCCGAAAATGGGAGACGACTCTTTGTCGTCTCCGTATTGGTCACACACGGTTGACACACGAGTTTCTGCTGAAGGGCCAACACCAACCGTATTGCGAGGACTGCTTAGTACCTTTAACAGTGAGGCATTTGTTGACCGAATGCCCTAATTTTACTAACTTAAGAAATAGATATCTGTTTGAGGCTCGAGGTGAGGATGGCAGGTTTATCCTTGCCAAGATTCTTGGACATGATGTGTCTTACTATGCGAGCGGAATTTTTAGATTTATTTCAGAAGCAGGTCTTCTGAAAACTATTTAACTATTTTAATGACTTCTTAATTTTTATGGTTTTAATCGAATTCTCTTTTAATTTTCATATACAGTAAATGGTATCGGCGTCAATGACCTTAGATGTCAGGATGCCAGAAAACTTTCAATCAATCAATCAATCCTTCCAGAATTCTGACAATAGATAGCATTGGCGAAGTAAGGTTCGTAGTTTCCTTCCAGAATACTGACAATAGATAGCATTGGCGAAGTAAGGTTCGTAGTTTCCTTCCAGAATACTGACAATAGATAGCATTGGCGAAGTAAGGTTCGTAGTTTCCTTCCAGAATACTGACAATAGATAGCATTGGCGAAGTAAGGTTCGTAGTTTCCTTCCAGAATACTGACAATAGATAGCATTGGGGAAGTAAGGTTCGTAGTTTCCTTCCAGAATACTGACAATAGATAGCATTGGCGAAGTAGGGTTCGTAGTTTCCTTCCAGAATACTGACAATAAATAGCATTGGCGAAGTAAGGTTCGTAGTTTTCTTCCAGAATACTGACAATAAATAGCATTGGCGAAGTAAGACAATAAATAGCATTGGCGAAGTAAGATTCGTAGTTTTCTTCCAGAATACTGACAATAAATAGCATTGGCGAAGTAAGGTTCGTAGTTTTCTTCCAGAATACTGACAATAAATAGCATTGGCGAAGTAAGGTTCGTAGTTTCCTTCCAGAATACTGACAATAGATAGCATTGGTGAAGTAAGATTCGTAGTTTCCTTCCAGAATACTGACAATAAATAGCATTGGCGAAGTAAGGTTCGTAGTTTCCTTCCAGAATACTGACAATAGATAGCATTGGCGAAGTAAGATTCGTAGTTTCCTTCCAGAATACTGACAATAGATAGCATTGGCGAAGTAAGGTTCGTAGTTTCCTTCCAGAATACTGACAATAGATAGCATTGGCGAAGTAAGGCTCGTAGTTTCCTTTCAGAATACTGACAATAAATAGCATTGGCGAAGTAAGATTCGTAGTTTCTTTCCAAAATACTGACAATAAATAGCATTGGTGAAGTAAGGTTCGTAGTTTCTTTCCAAAATACTGACAATAAATAGCATTGGTGAAGTAGGCTTCGTAGTTTCCTTCCAAAATATTGACAATAGATAGCATTGGCGAAGTAAGGTTTGTAGTTTCTTTCCAAAATATTGACAATAAGTAGCATTGATGAAGTAGGGCTCGTAGTTTCCTTCCAAAATATTGACAACAAATAGCATTGGCTAATTAAGGTTCGTAGTTTCTTTCCAAAATATTCACAATAAGTAGCATTGACGAAGTAGGGTTCGTAGTTTCCTTCCAAATTATTGACAATAAATAGCATTGGCGAAGTAAGGTTTGTAGTTTCTTTCCAAAATATTGACAATAAATAGCATTGGCGAAGAAAGGTTCGTAGGTTCCTTCAAAATATTGACATTAAATAGCATTGGCGAATTAAGGTTCGTAGTTTCTTTCCAAAATATTCACAATAAGTAGCATTGACGAAGTAGGGTTCGTAGTTTCCTTCCAAAATATTGACAATAAATAGCATGGGTGAAGTAAGGTTTGTAGTTTCTTTCCAAAATATTGACAATAAATAGCATTGGTGAAGTAAGGTTCGTAGGTTCCTTCAAAATATTGACAATAAATAGCATTGACGAATTAAGGTTGTTAGTTTCTTTCCAAAATATTGACAATAAATAGCATTGACGAAGTAGGATTCGTAGTTTCCTTCCAAAATATTGACAATAAATAGCATTGGCGAAGTAAGGTTTGTAGTTTCTTTCCAAAATATTCACAATTAGTAGCATTGACGAAGTAGGGTTCGTAGTTTCCTTCAAAATTATTGACCATAAATAGCATTGGCGAAGTAAAGTTTGTAGTTTATTTCCAAAATATTGACAATAAATAGCATTGGCGAATTAAGGTTCGTAGTTTCTTTCCAAAATATTCACAATAAGTAGCATTGACGAAGTAGGGTTCGTAGTTTCTTTCCAAAATATTGACAATAAATAGCATTGGCGAAGTAAGGTTCGTAGTTTTCTTCCAGAATTCTGACAATAAATAGCATTGGCGAAGTAAGGTTCGTAGTTTCCTTCCAGAATTCTGACAATAAATAGCATTGGCGAAGTAAGGTTCGTAGTTTTCTTCCAGAATACTGACAATAAATAGCATTGGCGAAGTAAGGTTCGTAGTTTTCTTCCAGAATACTGACAATAAATAGCATTGGCGAAGTAAGGTTCGTAGTTTCCTTCCAGAATACTGACAATAAATAGCATTGGCGAAGTAAGGTTCGTAGTTTTCTTCCAGAATACTGACAATAGATAGCATTGGCGAAGTAAGGTTCGTAGTTTCCTTCCAGAATACTGACAATAAATAGCATTGGTGAAGTAAGGTTCGTAGTTTCTTTCCAAAATACTGACAATAAATAGCATTGACGAAGTAGGGTTCGTAGTTTCCTTCCAAAATATTGACAATAGATAGCATTGGCGAAGTAAGGTTTGTAGTTTCTTTCCAAAATATTGACAATAAATAGCATTGGCGAAGTAAGGTTTGTAGTTTCTTTCCAAAATATTGACAATAAGTAGCATTGATGAAGTAGGGCTCGTAGTTTCCTTCCAAAATATTGACAACAAATAGCATTGGCTAATTAAGGTTCGTAGTTTCTTTCCAAAATATTCACAATAAGTAGCATTGACGAAGCAGGGTTCGTAGTTTCCTTCCAAAATATTGACAATAAATAGCATTGGCGAAGTAAAGTTTGTAGTTTATTTCCAAAATATTGACAATAAATAGCATTGGCGAAGTAAGGTTCGTAGGTTCCTTCAAAATATTGACAATAAATAGCATTGGCGAATTAAGGTTCGTAGTTTCTTTCCAAAATATTCACAATAAGTAGCATTGACGAAGTAGGGTTCGTAGTTTCCTTCCAAAATATTGACAATAAATAGCATTGGCGAAGTAAGGTTTGTAGTTTCTTTCCAAAATATTGACAATAAATAGCATTGGCGAAGTAAGGTTCGTAGGTTCCTTCAAAATATTGACAATAAATAGCATTGACGAATTAAGGTTTGTAGTTTTTTTCCAAAATATTGACAATAAATAGCATTGACGAAGTAGGGTTCGTAGTTTCCTTCCAAGATATTGACAATAAATAGCATTGGCGAAGTAAGGTTTGTAGTTTCTTTCCAAAATATTCACAATTAGTAGCATTGACGAAGTAGGGTTCGTAGTTTCCTTCAAAAATATTGACCATAAATAGCATTGGCGAAGTAAAGTTTGTAGTTTATTTCCAAAATATTGACAATAAATAGCATTGGCGAATTAAGGTTCGTAGTTTCTTTCCAAAATATTCACAATAAGTAGCATTGACGAAGTAGGGTTCGTAGTTTCTTTCCAAAATATTGACAATAAATAGCATTGGCGAAGTAAGGTTTGTAGTTTCTTTCCAAAATATTCACAATTAGTAGCATTGACGAAGTAGGGTTCGTAGTTTCCTTCAAAAATATTGACCATAAATAGCATTGGCGAAGTAAAGTTTGTAGTTTATTTCCAAAATATTGACAATAAATAGCATTGGCGAAGTAAGGTTCGTAGGTTCCTTCAAAATATTGACAATAAATAGCATTGGCGAATTAAGGTTTGTAGTTTCTTTCCAAAATATTCACAATTAGTAGCATTGACGAAGTAGGGTTCGTAGTTTCCTTCCAAAATATTGACAATAAATAGCATTGGCGAAGTAAGGTTTGTAGTTTCTTTCCAAAATATTGACAATAAATAGCATTGGCGAAGTAAGGTTCGTAGGTTCCTTCAAAATATTGACAATAAATAGCATTGGCGAATTAAGGTTTGTAGTTTCTTTCCAAAATATTCACAATTAGTAGCATTGACGAAGTAGGGTTCGTAGTTTCCTTCAAAAATATTGACCATAAATAGCATTGGCGAAGTAAAGTTTGTAGTTTTTTTCCAAAATATTGACAATAAATAGGATTGGCGAAGGAAATAGCACGAAATATTTCATTTTCTTAGTGAGTGTGTAAAACAATTAAAACCAGTATGGATCAAGACTGACCCTCAGTTCTAGCAGACAAGAAGCAGAATGGTAATATCGTGAGGACAATGTTCTTCTTCTCGGTCTCCAGAGAGCATTGGGATTGTGAGGGCTCCGGGGATCTTCGGCTTTATGTCTGACGCGTGTATAGTATTGGAGACTCGGAATTTGAATCCTCCCGGCTCTTCTACTCGATCCTAGTGATCGGTTTATCGCCCGGGACACTGACAGGACCGCAAATAGCTCCTACGAAGTCTGGATGACCTAATCACGCTGATCCTACGTTTAATAATCGCATCGGTAGTCATTGACATATTTGGGATTTATTAGGAGTTTCATTAAAAACCATATTATTATTATTATTATTATTATTATTATTATTATTATTATTATTATTATTATTAGCTAAGCTACAACCCTCATTGGAAAAGCAAAATGCTATTAGCCCAAGGGCTCCAACAAGGATAATAGCCCAGTGAGGAAAAGAAATAAGGTTTATTATTATTATTATCATTATTATTACCTCCGCCAGGAGGTATTGTTTTCGGTTCGGTTTGTTTGTTTGTTTGTTTGTTTGTTTGTTTGTCTGTCTGTCTGTGGACAACGTAGAGGCCACATTTCTACACGGAATCACTTCAAACTTGGCCAAGTAGTTCCCCAATGTGTATGGAAGAACTGATTAAATTTTGGTCAAGGTCACCCCAAGGTCAAGGTCACAGGGGTCACTGGTGTCACTATGACATAAGTGGCCATATCAAGAGACAGAAATAAAGCACTGACTTTTGCATAAGCCAACAGGGAAGTCCTAGTCCAGGCGCAACCCATGGGTGATGTTCAAATTTATAAAGGTCAAAGGTCAAGGTCATATTGGTGCATTATATCAATGTCATATTAAGTATCAGTGGCAAAGAAACAAAGATCACTTGAAGGTCAAAAGTCAAGCAGGTCACTTGAAGGTCAAGGTCACGTGAAGGTCAAGGTCACGTGAAGGTCAAGGTCACCTGAAGGTCAAGGTCACGTGAAGGTCAAGTTCACCTTGGCGGAGGTATGTCCTCTACGAGGACCATGTCCTTGTTATTATTATTATTATTATTATTATTATTATTATTATTATTATTATTATTATTATTATTATTATTATTATTATTATTATCATTTTTATTTATATTATTGAACTTTTGAAAGACTGTTCAACATAAAAGCATTTACTGCAAGTTTGAACTTTTGAAAAAACGAAACTAATTCAATTTTTCTCCGGAACTCTTATTATTTATAAAAAAAAATATTTATTTTTAAATGAATGTTTCATTCCATTTTGTTTTTTGTTTACTGTTTACTGTTTACTTTGATTATGTGTATTCTTCTGGCTTAAAGTAATCTATGGTGATGAGGGTGATCATTGATGAAATGTCTTGAGTATTTATGTAATTCATAGAATCATATGACATTATGCATTTATACATGTGTATATATATATATATATATATATAGAAAACATGTATTATATATACATATATACAGTATATAATATATATACATATATATATATACAAATATAATATATATACATATATATAGACATATATATATATATATATATATATATATATATATATATATATATATATATATATATATATATATATATATATATATATTTATATATATAAATATGTATATATATATATATATATATATATATATATATGTATATATATGTATATGTGTGTGTGTCTCTCTCTCTCTCTCTCTCTCTCTCTCTCTCTCTCTCTCTCTCTCTCTCTCTCTCTAGATATATATATATATATATATATATATAATTATATATGTGTGTATCTCTCTCTCTCTCTCTCTCTCTCTCTCTCTCTCTCTAGGTATATATAATATATATATATATATATATAATATATATATATATATATATATATATATATATATATATATATATTTATATATATAAATAAATGAATGAATAAATACACAGATATATCATTTATATAATGTCCTGCTCGTTCTGAAGAAAAAATAAATATGAGGTTAGTGTTGAAACGTAGTTGACATTGAAAACGATTTTGATTAAGAGTACTTCTGGAAATAGCAATAACAGGATATATACATATATATATATATATATATATATATATATATATATATATATATATATATATATATATATATAGCATTACATATTCGTAATGTAATTTATCCTATATATATATCTGGAGGTATTTTTCCCGAACCAAAGAGAGATTGATGTCTGTAGGGGGTCGCCTAATAATGGTCTGAGAATAGATCTGTTCCAGGCGGAGACAGTAACCTAAGTTATCTAGTCTTTAGTAATGCCATAGCCTCTGTACCATGGTCTCCCACTGTCTTGGAGTACAGTTTTCTTGCTTGAGGGTACGCTTGGGCTCTCTATGTTTATCTTATTTATTTTCATCTTATTTTGTTAAAATTTTTATAGGATATATAGGAAATATTTATTCTATTGTTGTTACTTTCATCCACTATCAATACTTTCCATCAATACTTCTTACTGCACTATAATTGTTCAGTGGCTACTTCCATCTTGGTAAGGGTAGAAGAGACTCTTTAACTATGGTAAGCTACTCTTCTTGGAGAAGGACACTCCAAAATCAAACCATTGTTCTCTAATCTTGGATAGTGCCATAGCTTCTGTATCATGGTCTCCCACTTGTCTCTTGGATTAGAGTTCTCTTGCTTGAGGGTACAGTCTGGCACACTATTCTATCTTATTTATTTTCCTATTAGTTTGTTAAGTTTTTATAGTTTATATAGGAAATATTTATTTCGATGTTGTTACTGTTCTTAAAGTATTTTATTTTTCCTTATTTCCTTTACTCAGTAGGATTTTTTCCCTCTTGGGGCCCCTGGGCTTATAGCATCCTGCTTTTCCAACGAGAGTTGTAGCTTAGCAAATAATAATAATAATAATAATAATAATAATAATAATAATAATAATAATAATAATAATAATAATAATAATAATAATAATAATATATCCATGATTAAAACTCAAAAATCTGGGAAAAAATTTTGCCAGATATTTACCGTTTTTACGGTTTTTAATACAAATTTTTAGCAGTGTTCGTAAACTGTATAGGTACCAATCCGCCTTATCTTTCATTCTTTAAATGTAATTGTACGAAAACTATGCTAAGATTCTGTCAGTAGATTAGTCTTTGGAGTCTGATAATGTAGGAATGAGATTTATTATTATTATTATTATTATTATTATTATTATTATTATTATTATTATTATTATTATTATTATTATTATTATCATTGTTGTTGTTGTTTTTATTATTATTATTATTTATTTCATCATTTTTATTATTATTTATTTAATTATTTTGAGATTTCAACCCACTTTTTTTCCCTCGCCTACTTTTTAGCTCTGGTGGGAGTTCCTATTATTACTGTGAATCCCTTCGTAGAGGAATTTATGATACCGTAATTGTCCCCATGAAATCATTGCACAGACAGAAACAATATATATATATATATATATATATATATATATATATATATATATATATATATATATATATATATATATATGTATATATATACCCTATATATAAATATATATATATATATATATATACTATATATATATATATATATATATATATATATATATATATATATATATATATTTATATTTAATATATAAATATATATACCCTATATAAATTTGTATATATATATATATATATATATATATATATATATATATATATATATTATATACATTATATATATATATATATATATATATATATATATTATATACATATATATATAAATATATGTACATATATATATACTTTACATAGCTTATATAATTTTTATAGTTTATAAAAGGTAATAGTTATTTTTATTGTTGTTACTGTTCTTAAAATATTACATTTTTCCCTATTGCCTTTCCTTACTGGGCTATTTTCCCTGTTGAAGCCCCTGGGCTTATAGCATCCTGCTTTTCCACCTAGGGTTATAGCTTACCAAGTAATAATAATAATAATATATAAATATATATATACATATATTGATATATATATATATATATATATATATATATATATATATATATATATATATATATATATATGCGTGCATATGTGTATAAATGATTTACATTAGGAATTAGATTACAAACCTCTTATTTCTGGCAGCGAACTTCTCCTAGCCAAGTTAATAAGTTTTAAAGAAATACCCAGCTATAAGTGATGCAAAAAGATGGACTAGCCAAAAAAAAAAAAAATTATCTTACCGCTGGCATCATGTCCGAGAGATAAAGGGTCGGGTGCCACAACGAGACTCTCGTGTAGCACATTCTCATTGTAGAGGGGATGTAAGTCAGCAGCGCATTTCATCACCACTCGCCCTTGGTCGAAATGCGACGCTTGGGCTGTGAACTGGAGGCCCAGCTGGGAGGAGACTCGGCCCTCGGCGTCCGCTGGGCTGTGGTACTGCCTCAGGTAGTCTTGAGGAACCTGCAGGAGATGGCAGATAGGAAATGTGAGTCTTAGGACTCTCTCTCTCTCTCTCTCTCTCTCTCTCTCTCTCTCTCTATATATATATATATATATATACACATATATATATATAGAGAGAGAGAGAGAGAATATATACATATATATATAGAGAGAGAGAGAGAGAGAGAGAGAGGAGAGAGAGAGAAGAGAGAGAGAGAGAGAGAGAGAGAGAGGTTGGAGAAGAGTTTCAGAATCTTAAAGTAGTTAAGGTCTTAGTGTAAGTTGAAACGTGTTTAAGGGTCGCTGATGAACCGTCTGAAGTGGATGAATATATATGTATGTATATATATATATATATATATATATATATTCATTAAATATGTAGGCTATATACTATAGAGATAGGCTATATGAACACATACATTTATATATATTATATATTCATGACATTGATAAATACTAATCTCAAATAAAGAGTGCGCATAGTAAGTGTACATGATTAAATCATTTGTCTAAGAATGAGAGAGAGAGAGAGAGAGAGAGAGAGAGAGAGGTTTAAAGGTCGCTCATGAATGGCAGAGGCAAGGGACGGTGACCTTGCCCTATCAAGCAGGACAGTGCCCTAGAGACTGACCATGTAAGCATATGATCAGCATCCAATCCCCCTCACCACCCAAGCTAGGACCAAGGAAGGCCAGGCAATGACTGCTAATGACTCATCAGATAAACCTTTAGGCTCCCCCAAACCCCCATCCTTAGCTCACAAGAATGGTGAGGTTGCAGCGGCCAAAGAAACCAACGAGTTTGAGCGGGACTCGAACCCCAGTCTGGCGTTCACCAGTCGGGTAGTTACCTCATCGGCCTCCACAACCGTGAGAGAGAGAGAGAGAGAGAGAGAGAGAGAGAAACCAGTCAGGAACGTTACCACATCGGCCACCACAGCCCTGAGAGAGAGAGAGAGCGAGAGAGAGAGAGAGAGAGAGAGAGAAACCAGTCAGGAATGTTACCACATCGGCCACCACAGCCCTGAGAGAGAGAGAGAGAGAGAGAGAGAGAGGAGAGAGAGATGTTTCCCCATAAATTCTACCACACACCACCTTACCTGTTGATCGTTTATGTACCACTGCAACGTGGTGGCAGGTATGGACTTGGGGGCCTTGCAAGTCAGGTTCACGAAATCACCTGGACGATACTGGAGCTGGCCACCTAAGACTTCCGGGTTTCCGTCTGGTAATGCTGTTGGGAGGACATAAAGAAGATATCATTGTTCAAACTTCATTGTCGTACTACGATCATTTAAGACTAATTTTACAATGTTGGGAATTCATGAATGTGTGTATACGATGATGATATATCAGTTGAAGAGGGAATGGTAGTGGGCTGAATATTTTTATTGTTGTCTTATTGATATTTATTTTAGTGGAAGGGCTTCTTGTTGAATATGTATATATATATATATATATATATGTATGTATGTATGTATATATATACTATATATATAAATGTATATATAAAGATATATATATATATACATATATATACAGTATATATATATATATATATATATGTATGTATATATATACTGTATATATATATATATACACATATATATAGTATATATACATATATATATATATATATATATGTATATATATATACTGTGTGTATATATATATATATGTACATATATGTATGTATATATATATATATATATATATGTATGTATATACAGTATATATTTATATGTATAATATATCTAATTTATGTATATATATATATATATATACATACATATATATGGATATATATATATATATATATATATACATATATATATATATATATATGTATATATATATATTGTGTGGTGGTGTGTTGTATTTGTGTATTTATAATGATAAAAATAATAAAAGTTTGTGCTTACTAAAGTCTAAAACGTTCCAACGTATGGTCCTAATCTAAGATTGTCTAGGACATTATGATCAAGAAATCATATAGAAACCCCTACAGAAATATACAAAAGTAAAAATGAATAGACAAGGATATATTCCCTTTTATCTATTTTCTTTTACATTTAAAGGGAAAAAATAGTCGATATTCTAAACAAAAAAAAAAAAGGTTTGTTTCAATGTTGCAGTTTGTGTGTACATGTGCGTGTTTGAAGGCATTTTCAAGATGAACTGATTGGATTAAAGAATTAAGTGTTGTCATTAAAATCCTCTATATATATTTATATATATATATATATATATATATTATGTATATATATATATATTATGTATATATATATAGATATATATATATATATATATATGTATATATATATATATATATATATATCTGTATCATCGTCCAGAGTCAATTATTGATCTTTATTTCTTGCACTGAATTGAAATGCAACTAAAGGGGCACTCAGTAGAGCGCAGACCTCCTCTACGGCAGCTTATTTCTCGACCTTTAACCTTGACCTTTGACCTTAACATGTATTAATTGGTTTGGATTTTCATACATTTGAATATGAAACAGATTTGAAATGTCTGTGACAACAATGTCCAAACTTATGGCTGATTACGTGAATTAGACATTTTGTTTGAGTCTGACCTTTGACCTTGACCTTTGACCTTTACATGTATTAATTGGCTTGGATTTTCATACACTCAAATATGAAACTAGTTTGAAATGTCTGTGACATCGATGTCCAAACTTATGGCTGATTACGTGAATTGGATTTTTTGTTTGACCATGACCTTGACCTTCGATCTTGACCTTCAATCTTGACCTTCCTAAATGTAATCATTTCCAGCTTTTTACATAACACTTATTCCCTGCAAGTTTCATTACTCTACGGTTGAAATTCTGGACAGGAAGCTGTTCACAAACAAAGACAAACACACAAACAGGTGGTAAAACATAACCTCCTTCTAACTTCGTTGGTGGAGGTAAAATTTCCCTTTCATTGTTGTGGACTATTATTTACTCTGCTCTCATAAATAACAGAGCACAGTAATTACGAAAGTTAGAAATGGCAGTTGCATACATACGGATGTTTATAAGAATTTCATGTAATATTCTCTTTTGTCGTTACGAAATGAATAACTTCGGACACACACACACACACAACCTCCCATATCGTCATTCGAATAAAAAGAGTCCAGTGATATTTCTTAGTATGTTACGTAGAACTGTCTAATGTATGACTGCTAGCTAGATTTTTTCTTCAAAACACTCTCTTCTCTCTCTCTCTCTCTCTCTCTCTCTCTCTCTCTCTCTATATATATATATATATCTATTTTAGTAGAAGCTTCTCTCTCTCTCTCTCTCTCTCTCTCTCTCTCTCTATATATATATATATATACATATGTATATATACATATGTATATATATATATATATATATATTAGTGGAAGCTTCTCTCTCTCTCTCTCTCTCTCTCTCTCCTCTCTCTCTCTCTCAATGCGAGTATCTCTCACTCTCTGTGTTCTATCTTTCCAATCATTTTCTTTTCAGTTTAAACTCTTCTCTCTCTCTCTCTCTCTCTCTCTCTCTCTCTGCTCTCATAGGGCATTTTTATCCAGTGAAAAACCTTTTTCAGATAGAATATTCTCGTCGAATAATTTCTGCTAACAATTCTTTATTTCTGCGACCTTTGTGGGGGAACAACAATTTATTCTGTCGTCAGCCATGATATTTTTATTTATCAAAGACGAATAAAAAATAGTAAATATAAAAAAAGTCAAAGTGATCAGTCAATAAGTAAATAAAGTATTTTGATGTTTGCTTTACTATGAAACGATCGTTACAGATCTCTAATACATAGCAGTGGAGATCTTCAACTTTAGGAATTGATTCAAACTCGTAACGATATGAAATAAATGTGGTGTTAATAATTCAAGCTTCGCTCAATGCCCTGAAGACTTCTTCACTCAAGGAGTTATTGTTTATAATTGTTCAGTGGCCATTTTCCTCTGGGTAAGGGTAGAAAAGAGACTTTTACTATGGTAAGCGGCTCTTCTAGAAGGAGGACATTCCAAAATGAAACCATTGTTCTCTAGTCTTGGATAGTGCCATAGCCTCTGTACCATAGTCTTCCACTGTCTTGGATTAGAGTTCTCTTGCTTGAAGGTACACTCGGCACACTATTATAGGTAAGCGGCTCTTCTTAGAGAAAGACATTCCAAAATCAAACCATTGTTCTCTAGTCTTGGGTAGTGCCATAGCCTCTGTACCATAGTCATCCACTGTCTTGGATTAGAGTTCTCTTGCTTGAGGGTACACTTGGGCTCACTTATTATATATAATTTCTCTTCCTCAGGCTTTGTTAAAGTGTTTATAGTTTATTTAGGAAATATTTGTTTTAATGTTGTTACTGTTCTTAAAATATTTTATTTTACCTTGTTTCCTTTCCTTGCTGGGCTTTCCCTGTTAGGGCCCCTGGGCTTATAGCATCCTGCTTTTCCAAGTAGGGTTGTAGCTTGTCAAGTAATAACAATAATAATAGTATGGGAAGGTGCGTGTTTTAGAATATATATTTCCCAGACCTGTAGAGTTTGCAGATTTGAGAAAACATTCAGAAGAATATTGGGAGTTTAAATGGCAGGACAGGGTTAGAAAGGAAACTATAAGAGAGATTACTCGAGTGCCATATGAGGATGAGCTCATGGTGAGGGGTAGATTGGGATGGTTTTGGGCATGCTCTTCGCATTCCCCAAGAGAGATCAGCTCACCAAACTTTCAACTGGGCTCCACAAGGCACTAGAAGAGTTGGAAGACCCAGGCCTACATGGCTGAAGAATATGAAGCGTAAAGTAGGAAATGATGAACGGAGAAGTATTGAATTAAAAAGCTCAAAATAGAGACGACTTGCGAAATCTAACCGAGGCCCTTTGCGTCAATAGGTATATGAGGAAATGAAGATGATATACATTAACAGAAGTTGTTTCAAGAATGAAAGACGAGATTCAAGCATATTTTCGAATCTTTTTTTCAGGAAACAATTAATCTTACAATTAACCCTCACTTCTATGTTATTTGTTATCATAACAACAGTTCACGATACACGATTTTTTTTTTTTTTAATACAGGAAAGAATTATCATTGTGCATCGCCAAAACAACAGCTGTGTGGAGGATCTTAAACATTTATTGAAATAACTCGTCGCAATTTTAATTTCTTAGTCCTAATGACCAAACTTGTTTTATATCATCCTTGACTTAGGTTACAATATTATTATTATTATTATTATTATTATTATTATTATTATTATTATTGTTGTTGTTATTACTTATAAAGCTACAACCCTAGTTGGAAAAGCAGAACGCTATAAGCCAAGGGCCCCAACAGGGAAAATAGCCCAGTGAAGAAAGGAAATAAGGAAAACTACAAGAGAAGTTTAAGAATAATAATATTAAAATAAATATTTCCTATATAAACTGTTAAAAAATTAACTTATAGCTAAACAAGAGGAAGAAAAATAGATAGGATACTGGGCCCGAGTGTACCCTCAAGCAAGAGATCTCTAACCCAAGGCATTGAAAGACTATGTTACAGAGGCTATGGCACTACCCAAGACTAGAGAACAAGGGTTTGATTTTGGAGTGTTCTCCTTGAAGAGCTAACTTGAATTAACTCCCTCAAGCAAGAGAGCTCTAATCCAAGACAGTGAAAGACCATGGTACAGAGGCTATGGCACTACCCAAGACTAGAGGACAATGGCTTGATATTGGAGTGTCCTTGAAGAGCTAACTTGAATTAACTCCCTCAAGCAAGAGAACTCTAACCCAAAACAGTGAAAGACCATGGTACAGAGGCTATGGCACTACCCAAGACTAGAGGACAATGGATTGATTTTGGAGTGTCCTTCTTGAAGAGCTAATTTGAATTAACTCCCTCAAGCAAGAAATCTCTAACCCAAAACAGTGAAAGACCATGGTACAGAGGCTATGGCACTACCCAAGACTAGAGGACAATGGATTGATTTTGGAGTGTCCTTCTCCTTAAAGAGCTAACTTGAATTAACTCCCTCAAACAAGAGATTTCTAACCCAAGACAGTGGAAGACCATGGTACAGAGGCTATGGCACTAACCAAGACTAGAGGACAATGGCTTGATTTTGGATTGTCCTTCTAGTAGAAGAGCTAACTTGCATTAAATAAGGGTCACTTACCGTAAACCTTTAAGGAATTAGATTTGGCCAGAGTGCGAAAGTGAGGCGCTTCCGCTAGAACTTCGCATTTATATCTTCCTGTTGTGTTTGAGATTCACTTCCGTCAGGGTCACTTGGTGCTGGTTACTTCTCTCGCTCTGATCCGGAGAAAGAAAACGACACATTTAGAATGTAATGACAAACTTGTTATTATTATTATTATTATTATTATTATTATTATTATTATTATTATTATTATTATTATTACTGGCTAAGCTACAACCCTGGTTGGAAAAGCAGGATGCTATAAACCTAAGGGCTCCAACAGGAAAAATAGCCCTGTGTGAAAATGAAATAACGAAAAACTACCAGAGAGGTTTAAGAACAATAACATTAAAATAAATATTTTATATATAAACTATAAAAACTTGAAAATAACAAGAGGAAGAGAAACGATAGAATAGTGTGCCCGAGTGTACCCGCAAGCAAGAGATCTGTAACCCAAAGCAGTGAAAGACCATGGTACAGAGGCTATGGCACTACCCAAGACTAGAAAACAAGGGTTTGATTTTGGAGTGTCCTTCTAGAAGAGAAGCTCACCATAGCTAAAAGAGTCTCTTCTACCCTTACCAAGAGGAAAGTGGGCCACTGAACAATTGCAGTGCAGTAGTTAACCCTCTTGAGAGATTAAAATTTTTTTGGTAATTTCAGTGTTGTCAAGTGTAAGAGGAACGGTGAGAATGTGTTTTTGGCAGTAAAATTCATATTGCAAATAATTCGGACGGAAAAACCTTTTATTTGCGGACATTTTAGGAAATATGTCTTAAATAGTAAGAATTCTGTAGATTTTAAGGATTACTGCTTTCTTCTTCATCTAGAGAAATCTATGTTGATAGAAAACATTATTAGAAAATCTATACAGGAAAAACCTTTATTTGCGGACATTTTAGGAAATATATCTTAAAAATGAAGAATTCTCTAGATTTTAAGGAATACTGCTTTCTTCTTCACCTAGAATTCCAGAGAAATCTGTATTGATAGAAAACATTTTTTTTTTAAATCTTTACAGAAATCCCTTTTATATTTGGACATTTTAAGAAATATATCTTGGGAATAAAGAACATTTACGTAACTTGCTATTAATGCAATTAAGTTGTATATTAATCTGTTGATCGAAACCAATTGCATTATTTTGGACCCCGTGTCTTTTGTATTTCTTTGATAAAATACGATACTATTCAGATGTCTCACGATTTACCACAGGCGAAAGTGGATCGGGATGTAAAATTTTATGTGAAATATGTAAAATGAAATCTACTTGATGCCATCGTATTTACACTAAATTATTTTTTCAAAACGTATATTCTCTATAAATATGTAACAAAATCATAATTTTGTCAAGAATGTAAATTTCTTTATGTTTTAGTTACATTTTGTAATAGGAAATTGTATTTTATTTTCGTCGAAATTCAAATTTTTCATTTTCAATCTCGTATGATAAAAATATTCTCTGTATTTGTGAAAATTTGTGGGTCAATGACTCCCAAAGTTTTCACTAGACAGAGGGATTTGTTATATGTACGTTAAATTTATGTATATTGCAATACTTTTTTTTTTTTTTTTACCCGTTTGCATGACTCGAATCTGGTCATAATTACTCTTAAGACCCTTCAAAACGTAGACCTTGAGGAACTCTTTTAGCTAGAGCGTTTGAGATAGTTGATTATCCCGATTGATTTTCTGCATTTCAAAACTACAAATTCTGACATAAAGGCTAATAAGTCTGCGAACGAGATCTGTTCAACATTTCTGTCTAATTCTCTTTAGAAATGCTTTATACAATATTTGGAATTCCTTCTTTCAAAGTATTTCTTGTTTTGAAAGGGCACAATGTTTAGGATGAAAGGAAACTGTCATTTTTCTCTATTTAATGAGATGCTTTTTTAGTCAAGCCTTGAAGGCAATTGTGGGTAGCGGATTCTATTATTATTATATTATTATTATTATTATTATTATTATTATTATTATTATTATTATTATGGATCCAACAAGGAAATTAGCCCAGTGAGGAAGGAAAACTAGGAAATAAGAGAGAAGGCTGTGGTTGTTGGCCGATGTAGTACCATCCTTGACTGGTGATCGCCAGACTGGGGTTAGCCCAGCTCAAATTCGTTGGCTCCTTTGGTCGATGCAACCTCACCATCCTTGTGAGCTAAGCAAGGTAGGTTTAGGGGAGCCTATAGGTCTATCTGCTGAGTCATCAGCAGCCAGTGCCTGGCCCTCCTAGGTCCTAGCTTGTGTGGAGAGGGGGCTTGAGTGCTGATCATGTGTATATATGGTCATTCTCTAGGGCATTGTCCTGCTTGATAGGGCACTGTCACTGTCCTTTGCCTCTGCCATTCATGAGTGGCCTTTAAACCTCTTTTATCCAAACAAATGCTCACCTATAGAACAGATAAATACCCAAATTGTTAAAATTGCAAAGAATTCTGCAATTACAAAAAATATCATGAGCATTTAAGCTACATTTACAAAACTCTTACAGCCACTTGGTGTTTTTGCAAAAGGAAAAGATCAAAGATAGTTGAAAGCCAGGGTGGTGAGGTCAGAACGATTGTTCGATTGGTAGAAATGAATCCCAAGTTGTGAGAAAAGTCCTGTCAAATTTAGATTGAGAGAGAGAGAGAGAGAGAGAGAGAGAGAGAGAGAGAGAGAGAGTGCTAATGGCAAATCCTAAGAATAGCTCTAAATAGAAGATCAGCTTCTACTGTTGACTATAGAAGAGAGAGAGAGAGAGAGAAGAGAGAGAGAGGAGAGGAGAGAGAGATGTGCAACGATCTATTATACATGCACACGTTTTTTCCCACCATTATCTTCTCAAAACTATTACAAAAATACTTTTGATGTATTTTAAGGATTTCTTAGAAATCAGAATTAGATTTTGATGGTGTAAATACGTAAAGTAAACTGAGGACAGGGTTGTGGTGGTCAATGTGGTAACGTCCCTTACTGGTGGTCCCAACTCTCGTGGAGAGGTGATTTGGACGCTGATCCTATGTATGTATGGTCAGTCTCCAGGGCATTGTCCTGCTTGATAGGGCACTGTCACTGTCCTTTGCCTCTGCCATTCATGAGTGGCCTTTAAACCTCTTTATCCAAACAAATGCTCACCTATAGAACAGATAAATACCCAAATTGTTAAAATTGCAAAGAATTCTGCAATTACAAAAAATATCATGAGCATTTAAGCTACATTTACAAAACTCTTACAGCCACTTGGTGTTTTTGCAAAAGGAAAAGATCAAAGATAGTTGAAAGCCAGGGTGGTGAGGTCAGAACGATTGTTCGATTGGTAGAAATGAATCCCAAGTTGTGAGAAAAGTCCTGTCAAATTTAGATTGAGAGAGAGAGAGAGAGAAGAGAGAGAGAGAGAGAGAGTGCTAATGGCAAATCCTAAGAATAGCTCTAAATAGAAGATCAGCTTCTACTGTTGACTATAGAAGAGAGAGAGAGAGAGAGAGAGAGAGGAGAGAGAGAGAGAGAGAGATGGTGCAACGATCTATTATA
>NC_090736.1:3832018-3834518 GCF_036898095.1 Palaemon carinicauda | reverse complement strand
GGACACATCATCATCATCATCATCATGCTCCTCTCCTCCTACGCCTATTGACGCAAAGGGCCTCAGGTTAGATTTCGCCAGTCGTCTCTATCTTGACCCCTTAAATCAATATTTCCCCTTTCGACATCTACATCACGCTTCATAGTCCACATCCATGTAGGCCCGGGTTTTCTAACTTTTCTAGTGCCTTGTGGAGCGCAGTTGAAAGTTTGGTGAACTAATCTCTCTTGAGGAGTGCGAAGAGAACGACATAGGAAACCGAAAATAAATTATAAAATGAGACATCAAAATAGATAAAGTGTACACTTAAAAATTTGAATTTAAAAAAAAAAATGGTAAATGTATGGCAACATTTATTCCCAGATTTTTACCGTTTTAAAAACATAATTTGAAGTAAAGGAGCGACATTACCGTCACCAACCCGTAAAAGATAATAAAAAAGTAAGGTAAAATTACGGTCGTCTGTATTTTACTGAAATACGACTGATGACTATATTTTTACGGAGAATTTCCAATTAAAATTAGGCTTTTTTTAACTGTGTAACAAAGGCGTAAAAGATTTAGGTAAAATTACGGTCGCCTGTATCTTACTGAAATACGGCTGAGAGCAGTATATTTTCACGGAATTTTTTTTTTTTTTTTTTTTTTTTTTTTTTT
Source organism: Palaemon carinicauda (assembly GCF_036898095.1). Taxonomy (NCBI): domain Eukaryota; kingdom Metazoa; phylum Arthropoda; class Malacostraca; order Decapoda; family Palaemonidae; genus Palaemon; species Palaemon carinicauda. The sequence continues at coordinate 3,833,861 of NC_090736.1, read as the reverse complement.
TTTAATAAATAAAAAAAAGGAGATTATTTGTGCTGATATACTGACTACCACATTGATGCCCGGAGTAGGGAAATACTGTATGGACGGCTTCTCTGCCGGGGACGTAGCGGTAGAACTCCCTGTTGGCCTTGTACCACTTGACCGAATACAGCTGGTCCCCTTCCAGGTCAAATTCGCAGGTCATCAGAGCCCTCTCCGCCAAACACGGCTAAAGAAGGGACGTTGAAGCGGACCCACTTCAAGGCCAAACCTGCGAAGAGGAGAAATATAAATGAAAGTATAAAGTTATTTCGTATCAATGCCAAGCAGTCTTATTAGCAGTACGTTTAACCCCCAACAAATAATGCACCGTTTGTGTGTGTTTTAATGTGCGTGTTTGTGTATCTACATTACCATTATTATTATTATTATTATTATTATTATTATTATTATTATTATTATTGTTATTATTATTATTACTTGCTCAGCTACAACCCTAGTTGGAAAAGCAGGATGCTATAAGCCCTGGGGCTCCGAGAGGAAAATAGCCCAGTGAGGAAAGGAAACAAGGAAAAATAGAATATTTTAAGAACGGTAATATTAAAAATAAGTCCTATTTAAACTATAAAAACTTTAATCGCAATTGAAAAAGATATGTTAACCACAATTCGATATTATTATTATTATTATTATTATTCATTATTATTATTATTATTATTTGCTAAGCTACAACCCTAGTTGGAAAAGCAGGATGCTATAAGTCCAGGGGCTCCGAGAGGGAAAATAGCCCAGTGAGGAAAGGAAACAATGAAAAAATAGAATATTTTAAGAACGGTAATATTAAAATAAGTCCTATTTAAACTATAAAAACTTTAATCGCAATTGAAAAAGATATGTTAACCACAATTCGATATTATTATTATTATTATTATTATTATTATTATTATTATTATTATTATTACTTGCTCAGCTGCAACACTAGTCAATTTCTTTTAGCGATGCAGATTTGCACCGACTCGCAGCGGTGCCCTTTTAGCTCCGAAAAGTTTCCTGATCGCCGATTGGTTGGATGAGATCATTCTAACCAATCAGCGACCAGGAAACTTTTCCGAGCTAAAAGGGCACCGCTGTGAGTCTGTGCAAATCTGCATCGCTAAAATAAATGGACTATAGTTGGAAAAAGCAGGATGCTATAAGGCCAGAGGCTCCAACAAGAACGAGACCGGAGCGCTACCAGACCGATAGTGTGAATCAACCCTTATCTTTTGCGCTTTCTACCCTTCGAGACGAACAAGGAAGACGCGAGCTTTATCCAAAAAACAGCGCTCTTGGCTCCAACCTTTGCATGTTGACTTAAGTTGCTGTTGTTGCATTGAATTTCGCCCCTTTTTTTTCCCCCTTCTCTTTTTGAGAATTGCATTCATGCGACAACCCTTTGTTGCCTCTGCAGTAGTTGCAATTCTTCCTTAGAGATAAACGGAAGGAGAGAGAGAGAGAGAGAGAGAGAGAGAGAGAGAGAGAGAGAGAGAGAGAGAGAATGGCGTTGGCAGATCTCGACGGCAAAATGGATATTGGATGGAGTTTTTCACTTTTAATCATAATGCCGTCTCTCTCTCTCTCTCTCTCCTCTCTCTCTCTCTCTCTCTCTCTCTCTCTCTCTCTCTCTCTCTCTCTCTCTCTCAACAAGAACCCATAGAAGAAATTATTAAGAAGATTCGTTGTCTTACGTCTTACTGATACAGAAAAAAAAGATATAATGTAAATAATGGCAATAATTGTGGTTACCATACCGGCGATGATACTATATTGAGCAAAATCATATTATTATTATTATTATTATTATTATTATTATTATTATCATTAT
>NC_090736.1:3822018-3824518 GCF_036898095.1 Palaemon carinicauda | reverse complement strand
AAAGAAACTTACGAGTTTGAGCGGGACTCGACCCCCAGTCTGGCGTTCACCTGTCAAAGACGTTACCACATCGGCCACCATTGCCATCGAAAACCAAGCCTGAGAACCTTTATTGCGTAGTTTTTTTTAAGTAGAAATAACGGGAAGAAATGTCACTTTATAAAAAGCTCGGTACTACTGACATATTTAGTACGAGAAAAAAAAAAAGAATAGCAGTTATTGGTAATATCATTGATTATCGAGTCGGCTTTTATTCTAACACCGAGTCATTGAGAATGCTAGACCAGAAATGCACAATGGCTTTATGAGTCTGGCCTTCGTTCGTAACCTGTCATAAAGATTGATTTCTTCCGACCAAATACATTCAATCAAAGTGAACATTGGCTTTCAATGCTGTTTTTTTTTTTTTTCAAATATGCATTGCAACATTTTTTTTTTTTTAATCTTATTATTTTCTTGAGGGAATGGATAATACCGGGGAACTGGATGTGATTGGTTACCAGTGTTTGATTTCTAGTTTATTCTTGGAAGGAGAAGAAAGGGAAATGTTGTGGAATTTCTCTTAATCAATAAATTGAAGTGCACAATATACTTACACATATATATGTGTATATATAATTCATGTATAAATCTATATATGTATACATGTATATATACATATAGTGTGTATATATATATATATATATATATCATCCTCATCATCATCCGCCGTTGCTAGCCCACTGCAGAACAAAGGCCTTAGACATGTCCTTCACTTCCGTCTTTTTATGGCCTTTCTGTGCCAGTCCACACATATATATACACAACAAATATGTATATATATATATATATATATATATATGCTTTCGTAAAGGCCTTGGAGCATTTGATGCCCTTCTTACAATCTCCAATGCTATACAGAAATCCCTTGATTGTGGTCAGGAAGTTCATATGATTGGCCTTGATTTTTATTGCTGCCTTTGACCGTGTTAATCATGAGACCCTTGTTTTCAAACTCAAACAGTTGGGAGTGGGTGGGTTGTTTCTTAGCATTATTGTTGATTTTTTAAGTAATAGATCTCAAAGAGTTGTTGTTGATGGGCACCATAGTGAGTATAGGAATGTGATATCCGGTATTCCACAGGGTAGTGTTCTTAGCCCATTACTTTTCGTACTATATACACATGACATGTGGTTTGACCTAGAAAACAAGCTCGTTGCGTATGCAGATGATGCTACTCTCTTTGCATCAATTCCATCCCCTGAATGTAGATCTGGGGTTGGTGATTCCCTTAATAGAGATTTAGCTCAAATTAGTGCATGGTGCAAATTATGGGGTATGAAGTTGAATCCTAATAAAACTCAAAGTATGATTGTAAGTAGGTCAAGGACGGTGGCTCCTCAACATCCGGATCTCAGTATTGATAATGTTTCTTTAAATTTGTATGACACTTTTAAAATTTTAGGTGTGGATCTTGACAGCAAATTTACTTTTGAGAAACACGTTAGGTCTGTGTCTTCTTCAATTACACAAAAAAATTGGCCTATTGAGAAAGTCTTACAAGATTTTCGGTGATCAATCTATTCTGAAGAAGTGTTTTAATTCTTTCATTCTACCTTGTTTTGAGTATTGATCTCCTGTCTGGTGTTCAGCTGCTGATTCTCATCTTAATTTGTTGGACAGAAACTTACGGTCTATTAAATTTCTTACTCCTGATCTAGATATTAATCTCTGGCACCGTCGTTCAATTAGTTCATTATGTATGTTGCACAAGGTTTTTCATAACTCTGACCATCCTTTACATTCAGATCTCCCTGGACAATTTTATCCTGTTCGTAATACTAGGCAGGCAGTTAATTCTAATAGCCAGGCCTTCTCCATCATGAGGCTCAATACTACACAGTATTCAAGAAGTTTTATTCCAGCTGTTACCAAGTTGTGGAATGTTCTTCCTAATCGGGTAGTTGAATCAGTAGAACTTCAAAAGTTCAAAGTTAGAGCAAATGTTTTTATGTTGACCAAGCTGACATGAGTCTTTTTATAGTTTATATATGACATATATGTTTTTAACGTTGTTAATAGTTTATATAGGACATATCTGTTTTGACGTTGTTACTGATTTTAGAATGATTTATTACCTCCGCCAAGCGGCGGAGGTTATGTTTTCGGTTCGGTTTGTTTGTTTGTTTGTTTGTTTGTTTGTTTCTCTGTTTGTCTGTCTGTCTGTGGACAACGTAGAGGCCACATTTCTACACGGAATCACTTCAAACTTGGCCAAGTAGTTCCCCAATGTGTATGGAAGAACTGATTAAATTTTGGTCAAGGTCACCCCAAGGTCAAGGTCACAGGGGTCACTGGTGTCACTATGACATAAGTGGCCATATCAAGAGACAGAAATAAAGCACTGACTTTTGCATAAGCCAACAGGGAAGTCCTAGTCCAGGCGCAACCCATGGGTGATGTTCAAATTTATAAAGGTCAAAGGTCAAGGTCATATTGGTGCATTATATCAATGTCATA